>NC_092814.1:122419340-122704340 GCF_023375885.2 Dermacentor andersoni | reverse complement strand
ACCAATTAGATTGATGATTTACCTGAGCAAAAAAGATTATTTGAGTGGTTATAGAACTTAATAGTTAGTAAGGTTATATTATGTGATTTTTTAAAAGAAAATGAGATGCTACAATCAAGTCATATAAATGAGATATCTTTTTCAGATTGGCTATATCTAAAAACTTCAAAAAGCTTTTAATTGACTTAATTAACCTTAACTGTTGAAGTAATAGGATGTTGATAAGTTTGTTATTTGACTAAAAGTTATGGTAGTGGTAGAGTGATCTATTATCCAAAGATTATTTGATATCAGAAAAAAATTATTAATTTAATGTATGTGGTAGCCAAGCAATTTCGACAAATAAGAATAACGCTGTGTAAATACCCATAAAGATAAAACTCGCTCGCTGCTACGGGCGCTATGTTGAAAGCGATCGTCTTACGGGACGGACGGAGGGACGGTTTTTCCGTTGGGTAAGGATAGAAATGCTTACGCATTTAAAACCAGCAGATTCGAATGTGCCCTTCTTATCTATGAATTCGCAAGCGCCCCTGAACACCACTTGCTGCCTACAGGACGTGTTTTAATAGGTCTGCTTCTACTGCTACGCAGTACTGAGATCCACTTTATAGCATCTTCTGTGGCTTTCTTGATGACCGACGCTGGGATTCTACGGAAACATCTGTTATCCTTGCCTTGAGCTCATCTGACATCCGTGTCGATCATGTAAACACGATCTTTCACATAACCCCAAAGAAAGAAATCGAGTGGAGAGAGGTCAGGTGACCTAGCCGGCCAATTTACAGGCCCATGCCTTCCAATCAATTGCACATGAATGGTCGCATCCAGCCAGTTTCGCGCTCGGCTGCTGCTGTGTGTTGGTGCGCCATCCTGCTGATAGAAGACGAAGTAGAAGACGTGACAGCGGAACTTCGCTGAGAAACTCATCCACCACTCCTTCAAGGATTTCGTCCACGTAACGCTGTCCAGTCAGTGTGTGATCGAGGGAGATGGGACCGATTATAGCACCGGCGTAAATTCCGCACCCCACATTGAACGACCACTGGTACTGGTGCCGAGTGCGCTTTACCCAGTGTGGAATGGAGTCACTCTAATAGTGTGCATTATACAAATTTATTTGGCTGTTTCTGCGAAAATTGGCTTCATCTGTGCACATGACATTGCTCAATAGGTCCGGTGGCTCATCGGCTTTTGTGAGGGCCCAATTCGAGAAATCTAGACGATTCTGCAGGCCCCTATCTTCCAAGCATTGGTGCTGGTTAAGGTGGTACGGGTGAAAGGCCGTCATTTAGAATCCTCCAAACTGATGACTTGGAATTGTTACGTTCCCCACGCTAGCATGAGGGTTTGAGGCTATAAATGCTTGAACATCCGTGCGTAGGCTAGGACTCAAAGATGGAGTACTCCGCTGCTGTTTCTGGAAGCTGCCGGTTTGTCTCAGCTTTTCATAATTTCTGATGATAGTCGATGCGTTTGGTCTACCGCCACACTTCCATGACTAATATATATTTGCGGCCTTCCTCTTATTGCCATTTGCAGCTCCCAAGGTAAGGATCATGTTTTCCTTCTGCTCATTAGAGAAAGACATGGCGACTGGGACGAAACAAAACGCACCTTTAAACGTTTCCTCCGACGTTGTCAATTCGCTTTTGTGATGATAGCTTTTGTGGTAAAAAAGAAAGAAGAAAAAGAAAGAAGATACCATCCGTGCACTTTATCTAAGACAACAGCTATCACAGCTAACACCAAGGCGACGTGTTACTTCAGCCGGGGAGCGGCAGATAAGGAACCAGCTCGATCACGATGTTTTTCTTTATTTCCTTTATTTCGTTCTCGCTAGCTCGGAGGGAGCTCGTTCGAGGACGCTGTTTTATGATGCGGGCGGGGGCGCAGTCATATGGTATTCTCCGTATTTCGCGGGGTTTATTTATCAATCGTAAAAAATTAGTATGCAATTAGTACGTCGCTGAAAATATCGCAGTTAGATGTCCCTTGGCTGTGTCTATCATTGCCTCACTGACATTTCGATAAGGATAGTACGTCTCGAGTTAGATAATTAATTACAATGACCTAATCAAATGTCAGTAACGAAAAAATTGCTGGCTGCTGCTCCACTGTACCGGGAGCAAAACGCATTAGGTTTTCTTCGAGTGACGAAATTGCTCTTTTTAAATCTGGGTGCATGATAGTTAATTGGGACAACCAGTATATATTTATCAATATTTATTAGTGACAATGTTTCGATCCCTAATAAACGTTGCATATTGTTAGAAGAGCATTCTTTTTTCATGAGTCATTAGCATTGCTTACTGGAAAGAGAAGCAGTACTGAGACACATATCATTCACTTGCATTTCGCACGCCTTTGATAAAAGACTCTGCCGAAGGGGCCACTAAAGTATGCAGGTTTTTTTTCAGGGTCAAAAAAGCACGCAAAGCATTTTGAAGGGAGGTGAACATACAGCAACATATTCATTCTCTAGGCAGAGGCTATCCATACCTTTAGGAATAATTGTTAGTTGGCTACCTCCTTCTCTTTCAAAAATGTAATAAACTTTGTTCTATGTGTATATTTAAATATATTGTATATGATGCTTACAGTGGACATTTAAAACAATGTTGAAGTGACAAAATACGGATGAAGCAGCCGCAACTAGTGCTTCTAATTCTCTTGTCCTTCTAGTGCCAGGATTTGCAGAAATAAAGCGAAATTATTAATGAAAAACCGTAAGCTAATAAAAGCAGTAAGCTATTAGCCACAATAAAAGTTTAGGTGATAAGGTCGAGGCAAGTCAAAAGAAAGCTGAATTGATGTGGGTGACAAATCTATGGCAATGACATTTTAGGCGTGTGTGTGTGTGGGGGGGAGAGGGGGGTAGGCTTCGGCATCGCCGGGGAGGGGGGGGCGGGGGCGGGAGGCTCTGCCCCATCCGTAAAACTCCGGAGCTCCCCTCGTAGTCGGCGCCTATGAATGGAGCTATAACGAATGAGTGTCTGTGTGTGACAGCATAGCCTGTCGAATAGTCTCGACGTATCAATATTGTAGTGGCCGTTTATTAGTTGATAAAAAATTTAAAACGACATATGCGGTTTTTGTTAATTACAGAAGGTAAGGTACTTTGAGAATTGAGGTTAGTGATGAAGGCACGCCTACAGATTTTGTAGGTAAACGTAACTGCATTCTTTTTTTACATTTCCTGGTTTCGCTATGTCGGTTTTAGTGAATGGGTGCCACATAACAGCATATTCCAAAACTGGGCGAATCAGTGTTTTATACGCCGAGAGGCGTACAGAGGGTGCAGATGCCTTTAACGAGCGTTTTAAAAGTAACAACTTGCGCGGCAATTTGCTGTTACTGTACCGAGATGTTTTCGCCAAAACAGATGCTTAGTTATGCGGGTACCGATATATTCTTAATAAGTTACCTTTGACAGGGAAATGTTTGCAGTACCATAACGATATGCAAGCGGCTTTCTTTTTTAATGATATGCTCATATATACTGTATTTTCAAAATTATTGCACATTTACCAACGGCTGCATTATTCAACCAGCCTACTGAAGTCCCTACTGAGCGGCCTACTGAAGGCCGCTCCGCCTGGGTTGGTGTTCACCTGAACTTATTCCTTCGTACATCACGGCAGTCGTCAGCGTAGAGCTGGTTTTAGCGGAAAGACTGCTAAAGATATCTAATGATAGTGATACATAATAAAAACAAGGTCGGACCGAGGGCGAATCCCTGGAACACCAGAATCAACAGACACGAAGTCTGAGGAGGACGTTATACTCACAATATATTGTTGCGCATGAAGAAAACGAAGACCGGTAAACGTGCTTGCGGTCCCGAGTAGAGGAAGGAAGAAGAGAACGACGCTGAGTTGATTAACCAGCTGGCCGCTCTTGCGCTCACCTTCGCGACCTAAAGTAAACGGTCCCCTTCATCCGTAAGGGTTAAAAACGGTCTCGTTCGCGGGTAACAATATGTTGGTAGTGGTTCGAAAGGTAGGCTTTAATACATTCTAATATTTTATCATTTTGAAAACAAGGTCTTCTTTGGCGACTTGAAAGGGGTTTGGTGTAAGTGGGATCTGGGTATATATATGATCTCTCGGTCAAGAAACGGCCCTTTTGCGCCTTTAGAGCGTCGTAGCGAGTCGTAAAGGATATCAGAATGTAGGTCTCAGATAGAAATGAAGCGAGAATCAGTGGAAAATTAACGGTATGGACGTAATTAGCGTAAACCCAGTCGAAAGAAAACCAACTTGTACCATAAACTGCCCTATCATCTCCGGGGTTGGACCACCTGGCCTGTTTGTAAAAAAAAAATCGCAATTTCGCCCGATAGGCGAAGCATCAATTGCGATAGCAAATGAACAGAGAGCCATGTGAAGTAAGGATAGTACTTTTATCGGCCGTATCAACGCGTAAACATTCGTTTGCTAACTAAATTATCAAGCATGGTGTCAGCGCGCAAGCAAACATGAACACATCATACTCGATGACCACGAACACTCGCTGTCAAAACGCTGGCGTGAGGAATCGCGGCAGCAGCAGCGAGCCAGGTGACCTTTGTGCTGTCTATCGCTTCAACGCAAACTGAGCGCCGAGAACACACAGGATGCACAAAGCTGCGAGCCGTCGACTCACCTAAACTCGGCCTTCAACGCAGATCGCTCTTAAAGATACGGCCGCGCGACCGCGCGTAGCCACCACATGCGCAATCGCAGTCAAAGTACCCCCCCTCCCCCACCCCCCGATGCCTCGCAACGTTGGGTGCCTCGCGCACGACGGAAGACGGCGGGCGTCCTCCCCGCTTTCCTCCCTTTCGTGCGGGCGAGATTGAGTCGCGACTGTCGGCTCCCCTCGCACGCGTAAGGCGCGCGCGACTCCCCTCGCACGTACAGCGTAGGGCACGAGGCAACGGTGTTATCGCCCTTGGACTTTATATGGAACATCACGGTGACGCCGACGGCAGAAATGCGCCTGGAGTGTCCTTCTAACTGCTGTGACGAAATAAACTTTATTAAACAAAAATAGAGCCGGCGATCTTTTGCATGTCGCCCTCAGGGGGGGAGGGGGGTGGCTTCCTTAGTCCAGTATGCCATGGCCCTCGGCTGTCCGCCTTGCTCGGTGCATCAGTCGTCTCTGATTCTCTGGGTCAGCGTTGGTCAGCAGGTCCTCCCGCTACTCTTCAGATGTCACTCTGTTTGCTAGCACCTCCGTGACACCATTGGACTCACTCACTCATTCGTTTACTTCGTCACTTCCTCGCTCACTTACTTAGTCGTTTACTAATACCTGTGTCACACGGGCACACTTGGAAGGCCTTCCAGTCAACGGCCTTTGAAACGCCACAACTCTATCGACTCAAAGGAGTTGTCGCGCTGCTACACGGCACTTTTGAAAGGTCGTTGAGTGGTTCAGGCGTTTCTCGCAAAATTGTGTGGCGCTGCGAATCTTTATTTTCGTTTTCATGCCACGAAAAGTCAAACAACATTAAAACCATTTAAAATCACTATAATTTCTTTTATGTTTGTTTATACATTTAAAGAAATTTGTTTATACATTGCCATACATATATGTTTCGTTTTTAAGTTGCTGAGTAACGAAACTGCGGCAACGTTTGCGCCGCTCGATGCGGCTGCCGTTTTGGTGTGTGTTCGCTACATGTCAAGTGGCAAAAACACTTTATTGAATAATGAATAGCACTCATATATAGTATTTTTAGAGCATCTGGTTTGATTCGTTCTTTCTAACAGTGAGTACGATCACACTGTGTACGAGAGGGCATGTTCGCGCTGTTTCCGCTTCCGTTGCTCAACGGCCATCGAGATTTCGATAGAGTTGTAGGGTGCTCCGTTGACTCGATAGACTATTGACTCGGCGGCCTTCGAAACCGCCCGTGTAGCAGCTCGAACTTGACCTCCGACTCAACTAACTATCGGTTGGAAGGCCTTCCAAACGCCCGTGACACGGGTATTACTTACTCACTCACCCACTTACTTAGTTACTTACTCACTCATTCTTATTGCTATATCGCAATAAAAAAAGTAGAAAAAGAAAGAAAACAGTGTCAACCAAAGTCGATGCGAAAGAAGACAACGTCGACGTACATGCACGTTAGCAGCAGCAGCTGTAACAACAACAACAAAATGGATTGAAAGAACTTCGCACGAATAAAATAAATGAGAATGTTCGGAGCAGCTAATGGCTGACAATGGAATGAAGTAAATAACTCCAAATTGCAAAAAAATATTAGGTAATTATGTAACGTTGCATCATCTTTAATGCCCCTCACCCCCCTTTCAGTACATATCAATACATATACCACGTACGTCAACCTTGCCATCTTTCGTGTCGGCTCTGGTTGATGCGCTCTTCTTTAAGTACCGGACTTATGAAGCAACTTAATAAACGAGACCTTATCAAACGCCTCACTAACGTTCATGAATATAGCGTCAGTTTATTTCCATTTGTTTATTGTGCCAGCGAAATCCTGTGTAGCTTCAACTAACCGAGTAGTCGTCGGAAAGATCGACAGTGACTGCAGTCATTTTTGAGGGACAGTCTCAACACAGGAGACGTTGTGGACAACTGTGAAACCTTATATAAAAAGTCGCAGATTTGTTTGAATTAATGCTGTGTTCCTGAAGAAAACCAGTAGTATGTTTATTAATTACGAGTATATGCTTTTAAGGCTTGTATTATGTTGATGTTATTGTGAACGCCTCTTCAGCGAAGCCTCCTACAGCGAATTAGCCTGTACAACGAAAGAATAGGGGTGACCGCGAGTGCTGAGTGCTGATTTGTTGCTTTACATTGAACGCCGACGTAGCACCCCCGCCCCTTTCCTCCGTAGCCGCCACAAAGCGGCAGTGCTAGGGAACCATTTTTTAAAGCTTTCTTTGCCTCTTTCTTCGACTTTCCCAATGCTGCTGCTGTCGCTGTCTTGAACGCCGCGTAGGGAGGTGGTTCAGAGCGTGTATATGCATGGAAGGAGCATGGCAGAGAGGAAAGACGACGAGAGAAAATCGTTTGGACCTTTCCATCTCGTCGTATGCGCACAATGCTTTCTGGAGCTCCTTGGGCGTCGCCACAATACCATCTTGACAGCTGTAACTATATGTGATCCCCCGTAAAAGCATTGTAGAAACTGCAGCGCTTACCTTTCTACTAACGTGCAAGTCAAGAGGAGAGGTAGTACATAGAATGGCAAAGAGGGGGTAGGGAGAGGAGGCAGAAAATGGGTAGAACCGACGCAGTCACGAAATAGCTTTGACGCTCTTCGTTCGCAGTTTCCATACATGGGGGGAGGGCGGGGGAGGGAAAAGGTGACGTGAGAAGGCGAGGAAACGCTACTTCTAGACACGGCAGCGGTTGCGGCCGAACTGAAGATACGGTACGGTACGTTTCTGCTATTTCTGAAAAATAAACACCATACAAATTTGTGAAGCCGACAACTGACGCAGAGCATGCAGTCGCGAGGCCTAGCGTCTAGGAGACACTACGGAAGCGGTTCCACATCAAATCAACACTTCTGTGCCCGCCGCGGTAGCTTTGCACCTATGGCATCGCGCGAGGTCCTGGGTTCGAACCCGACCGCGGCAGCCGCATTTCAAGGAGGGCGGAATACAAATACGCTCGAGCATTTATATTTAGTGCACATTAAAGAACTACATGGGGTCAAAATTAACCCGTAGTCCGCCACTATGGCGTGCCTCATAATCCGATTGTGGTTTTGGCACGTACAATTAACAATTAAGTACATAATTCAATTAAACGTTAACAATTAGGTCACGATGCAATGTGCCGTGCGAGACAGGGACAATGCTAACCTTCTCGGAGGTTATGAGCAATGGCTCACAGCAAGGCCTCAAGCAAACACGTCTCGCTGTGCGTTCTGTGTACTACGCAGACAAAAAGGAGTGGTGCACGCAAAGTAACGTTGGTGCACCCAAAGTAACGTTTAACGTTGACTCACCACTCTCGTGTGACTTTAATGTGACTAACAGTTGAATAAATTAAATATTCGCCGTCAACGTCACCGATAATTATCGTCATTCAAAGCAAACAGCAGAGAAAGCTTCGCTTACATCGATTCCCACGCCTGAGATCCGCATAATTTTTTGTGAACAAGCCCAATATTATATTCTTAATTGCACACTTTTCGATTCAAATTAAGTATGACGTGACTACGAAAATATTTATTGAATACAATGCAAGAAATATGCGGCCCAGGTTATCGCCGGTTTTTGTTACACGATAGCGCATATTTGCATCGTTGTGCAAACCTCGCCCGTGAACTGTGCGCGATACCTAAGGCAGGAGCAAAAAAATAAAAAAGGAATCTGCAAGAAAATTCGTGTGTTCATGGTATTTCTTGTTTATGGCGCGGGACGCGGACGCCGAACCTTGCAGCGGCCGAACGTAGTCCTTCGTGATGTGCCACTCTGAATGGCTATTTGCACGGTGGAATTAACATGAATTTTTCTAAGCAGGTAAGCGCAATTGGACATCACTGCATAACATTGTCTACTTTCCTCTGTAACCTTGTGGTGTAACTTTGTCGCTATATTTGTGGCCACCCTTCTACTAGAGGTTCCAGACATTTTATGATGGCTGAAAATCTGTCAACGAGTGGTCTTCGGTTTTCTTCAAGTATAAACGGCGGCGTTCCGCTGTGGCTTAGTCGATTGTCTAGCATTAAAACCCACTGATGCCAGTAAGTTGATAATATGTTCTACTAGAACCTCATGTTTTATACGAATAGTGGATAACTTTCCTATCCTCGTGAAATAATGTTAGGTAAACATTGGTCCCGGCACTGGGCAAATGCTTTCACGTTTCTATTATATGATGCTTAGCAGACTATAGGGAGGACTTCATACACTTAAAGGCTCCCTAGGCTGTGCAAGAACGTCACCATGCTGCAGGGTCCTGACACCGCAGCAGCGATGGTAGACCCGCTCCCTCCTCCCCCGTTTTACCAAAATATTTTATCCGACATGGTGATCTGTTTGGAACTGATTGCTAGCGACATCACCATGGCCATTAAGGACGGGATGGAGGCGACACTTGACCAAAGTAGCAGTGGTGAAGAACCTGGAGAATAAACTAGAATTTTGACGAAGCTGTACCTTGCGTCACTTGCGGATTTCTCTGCTGAGTTTTCCACGAACCTCTCTGCGATATCGTCGGCAGCAATCGTACATTCCATCAAGCTTAGTGTGCCGAAAAAAGAAACTGTGGCTTAATTCACAAAGCATCGTTTGAATCCATTCTAAGTAAAGATTTTCGTTTGCCGGATGTACTTAGCCTGCTTTTAGCGAGTGCTACAGTGCGCAAGCTTTACAACGAAATGACGCGTACAACGAAGAATTTCGGTAGTCTCAAGCACTTCGTTATAAAGAACGCTTGACTGTATAGCTGTTCTTCAGTCATCCGGTAATGCTTCCTCGCTGAATGACCTTGTAAATAAAATGCACAGGTATTTCGCGCACCACTCCGCGTAACGTTTTAAGAAAGCTTTCGGGATATCATCCGGCCCTGGCGATTTCTTAATATCAAGCTTTAACAATAAACTTTAGGATCCCTTCTTCAGAAATAGCAATGTCAAGGAGGGAACGTATATCGATAGCGGTATACAGACGTTATCTCTCGTAAACACACTTCTAAAACGGTTGTTAAAGGCACAGCACACTATGTTCTCATACCACACGCCATTTACTATCTATGAAGAACACGTCAGATGTAGGTTGTGGATCGAAGGCTGTGAGATCGTTAACCACCTGCGGCAAGTTGTTTTTTCATGCACTTTAATTTCCATTAACTTATCGTTTCTTTATTTCATTTATTAAGCACAAGTAATTTCCCCTATGTTGTCCTTGGTGTCAGTGTTTGTTGGCTTCTTATGATATGACTAATAAAAATCGGGACCCTCGGTTAAAGCCCTTTCTTCTCATTTTTTTTACGTCAGAGGTAGGAGACACTTGGGCTCACAACACTCCATGCAGAATTTCTCGGGGGTAGACTTAATAAAGTCTGGTAGCAGCACGTTGTGATAACATTCTTTATCTCTCGCAATTTTTTTCCTCAAATGTTTCAGACAAGGTATCAGTAGCGGTGCTCATGCCTTCACCATTATTCGTTTTGGCACACGTCTCTTTATTCGTTTAAGTTTCCGCTGCGAATGGCGGAAGCTTATTTTTTATTTTTTTTTGTATTTGGACCGTTGTGGCTAAGCAAATGTTCATAAAACTTTCCAAGTTCAGTATTTGGCTGCTTTAGTGCATACAATGCAGTATCATAGTTAGTGATGAAACTTCAATCAAGCCCGACCAGATGCCGCCAGAAGACATCTCGGGCGAGCTGGTGCGGCAACGCCAAAGCCGCTCGACCGGTGCCATTCGTCTTTTGTTCTTGCGTCTTAATTCTTGCTTACCAGTCCTGTTTCCGGGGTAAAAGTGGTGTTTCTGTTACTGGTGTATAGGGGTGACTTGCTAAAACAGCTCAAATTATTTTTCCCTTTAATGTCCTTTTAATGTTCCCACTTCTTATCCAACAATTACAGCTACCTTGGTTAACAGTGTAACCTCGATAGCGGCGCGAACAACGACGGCAACGACATGATGACGACGATGGCACGACGACACAACTTTGCTGTCGAAATGTTCCAACTCTTATCCCCGTTATTCTGCCCACTAGAACGATTTAAATTGCGTCACACTATATACGGGGTGTTCACACCTAACTTGTACCAAGGATTTAAAAGAAGTGGCTAGCGGCAGCTGAATGAAACCATCGTCATATGCTTTGCCGTCATGTGGTGATCCTTAGAGTATCTTTAATATACAGTTTAATTCGTTAATTAACTAAGATGAATTATGCAAACTTTTTAATATTCACTTTAGGGCCAAACAACTAGGCGTTCCGAAGGCCATTTATTATGAAGCACCAGGGGAATAGATTGCATCCAGCGCCATCGGCAACGTGTTTGCATATTAACCCAGGAGGGGAGACAATCAAAGCCGCGGAGGGTGTGAAGTGGCTGAAGCGGAACCTCCTTGAAAATAAAGGAAGAAGGCGACCGAGACTGCGAGTGCGGGTAGAAGAGAAGAAGAGGAAGTTCATTAAAATGGCGGATATATATATATATATATATATATATATATATAAACAAAAAAAAGGGGATTAACCGAGGGGCCCGATTTTTTAATGATATCGTAAGAAGCCAACAAACAAAGACACCAACGACAACACAGGGGACATTACTTGTAATTACTAATTGAATTAAGGAAATGATAAATTAATGGAATTAATTATTCTGCAGAAAACTAAAGTAATGTTTAACAGTCTCGGAAGAGAACAGCAGTTTACGATAGGTAGCGAGGCACTGGAAGTGGTAACGGAATACATCTACTTAGGACAGGTAGTGACTGCGGATCCGGATCATCAGACAGAAATAATCAGAAGAATAAGAATGGGCTGGGGTGCGTTTGGCAGGCATTCTCAGATCATGAACAGCAGGTTGCCATTATCCCTCAAGAGAAAAGTGTATTACAGCTGTGTCTTGCCAGTACTCACATACGGGGCAGAAACCTGGAGGCTTGAAAGGGTTCTACTTAAATTCAAAACGACGCAACGAGCTATGGAAAGAAGAATGATGAGCGTAACCTTAAGGGATAAGAAAAACGCAGATTGGGTGAGGGAACAAACGCGAGTTAATGACATCTTAGTTGAAATCAAGAAAAAGAAATGGGCATGGGCAGGACATGTAATGAGGAGGGAAGATAACCGATGGTCATTAAGAGTTACGGAATGGATTCCAAGGGAAGGGAAGCGTAGCAGGGGGCGGCAGAAAGTTAGGTGGGTGGATGAGATAAAGAAGTTTGCAGGGAAAACATGGCCACAATTAGTACATGACCGGGGTAGTTGGAGAAGTATGGGAGAGACCTTTGCCCTGCAGTGGGCGTAACCAGGCTGATGATGATGAAATAATGGAAAGGAAAGTGGATGAAAAAATAACTTGCCGCAGGTGAGGATCGATCCCATGGCTTCCCATTACGCGTGCGATGGTCTACCAATTGAGCTACCGCGGCGCCGGTTCCCCATCCACATTCTAGGGTATTTATGTGTTACTACGAGAACTAACCGCGAGAGTGTTAGCCGGCGCCACCACTCACAAACCTTGGCGGCGGATGTGGAAATTTCCTTTCTGCCGCAGGCGTGACGATAACTTGATCTTTTTAGGTGAAGGCAACTGGTCAATAAACCCATACATGCTACCTGAAGGCATCAATGTTGCCGGATTCGAGACACTCGTTATGTAATGAACGAGAAGAAAAGGGGTTGACCGAGGGGTCCGATTTTTATTAATCATAAGAAGCCAACGAGCCAACGAACAAAGACACCAACGACAACATAGGGGAAATTATCTGTACTTACTAATTGAAATAAAGAAATGATAAATGAATGGAAATGAAAGTGCATGAAAAAACAACTTGCCGGAGGTAGGGAACGATCCCACGTCTTCGCAGTGCTCTCTCTCTGTTATATATATATATATATATATATATATATATATATATATATATATATATATATATATATATATATATATATATATATATATATATATATATATATATATATATATATGTATATATATAACAGAGATGGACAGCCCGTCTTTTGACAGTTCAAGAAAAAGACCGACGTTTTCATGCATTCATTTATTCATTCATTTCATTATTCATTGAACTTTAACGCATATGTCAAAGAACAGTTAATGCGAAATTCAGTCAAGATACTGGCCATAACACAGGTTAGATCAATGTATTTCACTGTTCATTGATATGAATTAACTCTTGTCAGCTACTTTTTCCTTTGTTTTTCGTTTTGGTTTTCACCACCAACAATTTTTTTGAGTCCTCACACTTTGTTATATACTCTTGGATTTCATGTTACTTATACTATGTGTGTTCCTTTATCACGTGCGTTGTACTGATTGTAATCCGCGGTAAAAAGTATTTTTCTGTATTCAGCTTTTGGTGTAGCCCGGTATGTGTCGTGCACTGCAAGTTTTGTTCGCTATTTTAATACTGCCATCATGCCGCCTGTTTTGTAGGTGAGCCAGGACCTCGTCAGGCCTGTCCACCGTTTGTCTCGGCTTCCTCTTTCTATTAACGGTAAGAAAAATCAAAGCAATTCAATACTGCGCTACGGCGAAAAAAGCTCTCACATGTGCAACAAAACGACATGACAGGTGGGAGACTGCGTGAATGTTAAGATGTCTATACCATGTTGGCGAAGGAAGAGGTAAATCGTGGTGCTTAGGTAGTTCATTCCGCACAACTGGCTGCTGATCACAGAGATTATTACACTTTGAGAACTCACGCGTGAAGTGAAAAAATAAATAAAGAAATAAAAATAATATAAAGATGAAGCGGCGATAAGGAAAGGCCGGTTTGGCGTATCTGCGACAGGTTGACACAACCCTCCGTAAATAAAGAAGAAGCAATAATATTATGAACGTTCGACACTCCTAATATTGCTGTCTTACTCGTTCGCTCCAAGAAATAATGACATATGTAAGCTAAACAGTTCTGAAACGACTGTTTCACTCGTTCGCTAAATAACCTTGCAGAGTGCGCCTTGTTGTTTCAACAAAGAGCAAGGTCCCACACTTGCTGCGTGCTCTAAATGGTGCGCGCAACTACGGGTCAGCCGAGACCAAACGATGAAGACACACGTCATACGGAGGAATCGACTGGAGCGATGCGAGTCCGATGCCACCAAGAACCGAGCGAAGCGCAGGCTACGGGATGGGCGCCGTGCGCGCTAAAGGCGGCAGCAGTTTCGCGTGGACGGGCTCTTGGAATCCTTGCTTGTGCCTTTGCTGACGGCACGCGTGAGCGCGTTGAGGGCCACCTTGCTAAGCTTGACTGTGGGACACTCGCACAGCAGGTACATCAGGTACGCGAACATGTAGATGAGCACCGTGTGGCCCAAGTAGTCTCGCACCTGCAGGGAATGAAGCATGGAAAGCCGCGCGAGGCGCTGGCACCTACGTCCGACGTAACTTGAGCCAAACGTTAAATATTCGCAAATGCCACGTAGCTGGACAGAGCAAAGGTAACGTTGTTAACCGTGGCTTGGAGACACTCAAATTATTATTTTTCATTATGCCGAATTAGATAATTAGTCTTAATTAATTATACGATTCCCGAATATTATAATTAAATAAAAAAATGTCTATGAGAAAATTGTAGAGCGACATGAAAAACTCCGGATACAGCTCCCGATATGCTCAGTACGTGCTACGCAAAAGCGTTTTTCCGAGGGTGAAAGGAGCTCGCGACTTTGCGGGTATTCGCGGGCTCCATCAGCTTATCTACAAACCAAGCAGCTACCCCAAGAAGGACGGCCGTCACCCATTCGCTGCGTGTGCGGTCCACGACGACAGGAACACACACGGAGTATAGTGGATGGTAGCGCTCTGGCAATATCCGACGAACACCTCGCCAACTCATTCAGTATTAATTGGGCTATTGGTTATACGTAGTCAGCCGCTCGGCAACCATTAGCCCTGTCCTCCCCGAAACAACTCTCGTTGAACAGAGCTGCACTCCGCAGGTAGTCGCACAAAAGCACAGCGGCACAGTGCGCACACTGCCTCCTTATTGGTCACATCACCGATGCACGCCTCAATCGTAATGGATACAACGCCTTCATTTCAGGTTTACCTTATGCACGGAACTGAAGCATGGCGTATATTTAGCTTTAAAACATTTGGAAAGCAAGTTGCGAAGTAAAAAGGTTAACTTGATACAGCCGTACCGAGAAGATAGTATCCATTGCTGTCAGAGTTTTTCATTTACGTTTGCTTTTTTTTTGTTTTCGCTAATTTAGGACAATCGAATAATCTAACTGTCTCTAACCTCTCTGCCACATATTTTATGCAATTACAAGCACTAAAGTCCCAGCACGAAATAAAAAGTCAGTGCTCCACGCCGCGGCTAAGCTAATGGGTGCTTGTGGAGTGTTGTAGGAATGCGATCACATTCCTACAACCATTCTCCGTAGGTAAACAACAACAGCGGCAGCAGCAACAGCAATAACAACAACAGCAACAACAACAACAACAGCAACAACAACAACAACAACAACGACGACGAATAAAAATGATGGCATACTAACCAGGAGCCAGTGCGTGTAGTATACCGAATGCCTCTGCGTGACCAGCCTCGTGGAGATCACTAGCATTTGGGCGAGGTATCCGCAATAGGTGAGTCGACTCAGGGGAACGAACAGGTCCAGCGAGAGTAGGCGGTTCACAAGCGCTGCAGGGAGAAACAAGCCTTACTTCGCACCGAGGCAAGCAAACATTCGCAAGCGCAGACAACTGTTTATGCGCCTTCCGAGAACATGTTTAATAAATACGCTGCAAATGTCGACATCGGTGAAACTAATTCATTAATCGTTGTTTTGTCGAAACTACTCGGCACTGAATTAAATGACGCCAGCCTGTGAACACATATTTGCCAACACGCGACACTGTTTACATGTAATTCGTCTCGCTATGTGGGGCATTCAAATTTCAAGGCGCACAGCCTCGAGCCTGTGAGCCTAGCGGTGTGAATATATTACAGTACTCCCTAATATTTTCTTATATCGCCTACTTATTTATTACGTGTCATATTTGTCAAAATCATTTTTCACGCACTGTGCAAAAGCATCGCAACAGTGCGCCGGAACGAAGGTAAGACAACTGCTGTTGAGCATACAATAAACATTATTATTATTATTATTATTATTATTATTATTATTATTATTATTATTATTATTATTATTATTATTATTATTATTATTATTATTATTATTATTATTATTTGCGGCGGAGCCAAATGTGGCCCGACTGCCACATTTAGTGCCAAGACTATGGAAGCAGCGGAAATAATTGAACGCTCGGAAATAACTTTGGACGTGCCGGACGTAGCTTTAACCGCAGCGGGTGTTCAGAGTCATGTGGTCTGGCGCCGTGGAACGGCCACAGAGTGGGACGGGCGTAAGGTAAAGCACGTATGTTAAGGCCTGTAAACACGGGCAACGAGATTAGAAAGGAGGGATCGCAAAAGTTAACAATTACGCCCACTCCTGATTAACTTTCAACTAAACAGGGCTAATTCTTTCGTTTCTTTTTAAAATTTTTTTCAATGGTATGATGTCCTCCTGCTCAATGCTTAGTGCTGAATGTTGCCTGTAATCTTTTTTCTGCAGATCGAGGGAAAACGGATGGCATAACGAATGCCATCCTTTTCAGTGTTTCAGTGAGAATGTTTCAGCGAATATTAAACACATGGAAGCGTGGAAAGAAAGCGCGGGCAGGGGACGGGAGGGGTAGTTTAAGCTTCGCTTTGGCAGAAAAGCCGTTCAGTGGGACACAGCGTCAAACAGCTGACTTGTTTCGCCCCCAACGAGCTCTTCTTTCTAGATCCCCTGCGCCCAGAAGAAGCTACGTAAGTGACGGCGAGAACGCTGACGCACCGGCTTGTCCCGTGGCGCAGACGAACACGACCCAGCAGACGGCCGGCCCCCAAGCAAGCCGGTGAAGACCGGCGTAGGTGGACGCCCAGGCTAACACGTACGAACCCCGGTTGTTCCAGTCGAACACCGAGTAGACCACCGCCAGAGCAGTCACCACGCTAAGTGTCCAGCACAGGGCGTATGTCACCTGCAGGCAAAAAGGGCCAGCCGCGCCGTCATGACGACTTCGAAACACTGTTTCTATGAAAGGTATTACCACTGAAAGATATTACGTTTTCTTCAACTCCGAGGACAAGTTCACGTCTCACTATGCTAGCACCATTATTCCAGACCCGCCGTGGTTGCTTAGTGGCTATGGTGTTGCGCTGCTAAGCACGGGGTCGCATCCCGGACACGACGGCTGCATTTAGATGGGGGCGAAATGCAAGAACACCCGTGTAACTAGATTTAGGTGTACGTTAAAGAACTCCAGGTGCTCAAAATTAATCCCAAGTCCCCCACTACGTCGTGCCCCATAATTAGATCGCGGTATTGGCATGTAAAATCCGCGATTTATTTTTTAATTTTTAACCATTATTCCATTTCGATTTGTTCATCGCCCGTATCACTGTACTATGTCTAACATTTATTATACATGCACCTTCGTACCATGCGATAGTTGTTCAGCGAAATCAGCTTGAAATGGCCAAAGTTTTACCCGTCAATTGCTCATTATTTTTAATGCGAGAGCGTTAGGGGCACCGTATCGCTAAAAACCCGGCGTCATCGTCTTGCATGGGACGTCGTTTCCCGAAAAATCATTCCGAACCACAACCACGCAGGCCCACCGCGTCGCGCAGAGGCGTTACTGAACTAATTGAATACCTCAAAGAAAATGTGTCAGAAAAATAGTAAAGTACTACCTAAACACAACCTACAGACATGAGAGCGTCGGATTGTAATTTGATTATACCAGAAAACATATTTCTGTTGCGCGGAAACTCAAACACAAACCTCTTTTCCAGCGTTTCTACCATTCATAAAGTGGCGAGGCCCACTCGGTTCCTTGCAAGAACACCATCCAGATGGCGCTCGCAAGGAGTGGAAAAAGGAAGATGAGCCAAGGCCAAATAAGAAAGAAAGGACGTGGAAGAACAAAGCAATATTCATGCTTTTCGACGCCACGTAATTGTGCACCACAAGTTTATACCTGAAGTGATTATATTGCGCTTAGTATTACACCGACGGAAGGACTATAGAACGAACATAAAAGAACAAAAAGTGGACGTACGTGGCGCAATAATACTAAGCGCAATACAATCATGAACGTCCACCAACTAGCCCCGTTCATTGCTTTACTAAACGTTATACCTGAAGGTCAAACTGTCAATGCAGCTTTCTACGTGGCGGTTCTGAAGCGTCCGAAAGATGGTGTGTGCGGCGCGCGACCAAATTTTTCGTAAGAGGGGCGCTGGATCCTGTAGCAAAACAATGCTCTTACGCACTCTGTATTGATAGTGCGTGAGTTTTTGGCACTCAATTCCATTACTTTGCTGGAACACACTCCCTACTCGCCGGATTTAGCCCGCTGGCGCTTTATTTTGTTACCCAAATTCAAAAAGGTGCTCCAGGTGCGGTATTTTGGGGATGTAGTGACTATTCAAAAGGAAACGCCACAGCTTCTGAAGCGCTTCACAGAAGAGGACTTTCAAGGGTGCTTCCAGCAATGGAAGAACAGGTGGAACCAGTATTTAATGGGGGGTATATTGAAGGTGACCACATTGACGCATCCGAAACCTTGTGAAACGCATAAAAAAAAAAAACTTACTGCACGAACTTTTGGGATAGACCTCGTATAATTTAGCCGGCCTAGAGGAAAAGAGCCGCGCCTCTCCCGCAAGAGGAGGAGAGCGCTCGTCCGTATCCTCCACTAGCCCGGCTGTGGCTTCTCCCGCGACCCCGCGCATACGCGAGCCGATCTTGGAGGTCATCTGCGGTGGGTGCCCTGCGGTGAAGGGCGATCATGCAAGGGCGAGCCGAGATGGCTGGTGCTTTCATGCGCGCTGTCTTCCCGCGCGCTTAGCATTGGAGGTCGCGTAATCAAAGTTTTGGAGCCACGGCACAGCCTATAAAACTACGGCCCTGCGTGTAATTGTCTAATACTTTGCTATCGCTATCAATGGTTCACCTTTCGGGCGAAACTGCGACTCAAAAAAAAGATTGTTCAATACTAATTAGACCCTATCCCACTTATAAGTGCATTGGACTATCAATAGCAAGTGCTTTAGGCCCCTCGACCTGATCTACCGATTAGCCTTACTCACCTGTCCTTACAGTTAGCATCGCGTGATTTTTACTGGTGTGAGTATGTAGGCTTCTACTGATTCCTTACATATTCTATGTTATATTTTGGGCAGAATAGGTCAACTATACAGTGAATCCGTAAGGCGACAGCGACACCGTAAGGCGTATAAACTAAGCGACTCGGAAGGCTGTTAACATTTATCGGAAATGCGGAGATGCACTGCAACTCCAGCCGAATACGTACGGGTGTATTACTGCTCACCTAACGATGGTATGCACACAAAAAGGGCCACCACAAGAAAGACAAAAACGCAGCCCTCTCCATTTGCTCACTATTCATAGGTGACCATGAGCCAATACGGGTGGAAGAATAAAGGCTATGTATATGTATGAGTATACTGCCCGCGCACGCACTGCCCTTCACACGGCCATGGCCGAACTTTTTATCACATGTTGCTCAACTATAGCTGTCAAGAGGCGCCTGACTTTGGAACCAGCATAGCTGTATCTTTACATTCTTAAAACACTCTTCGTCATTTTGGCTAATCACTCATGTAGCCACAAAGTTGAGGAAAAGCTGGTTTAGAAGCTGGAATAAATTCGCTACGCGTTTCCTTAGCCTCACTTTCTGTGGCAAGGCAGATATTGATACAACTCATGTGAGGTGTTGAAATGAAGCAAAAATTAAGACGTCGCTCACAATAAAACGAATGTTTGATAAAAAATTCTCACTTAAGAACGTCCGTGCTGACGAATTGCGTACCTTTCCGAACCTGATGTGGCTGTACTTGTGAAAGCAAAACGCCGCGAGGACTCCAGCCACGAAGGATGTCAAATGGCCCGTCGGCCACAGGTACATTGCTCCATGTCCTTTGAAAAAGAAGCTGCGGAAAATTAAACAGGACCATTAGTGGAACAGGGAGCCCATAAGCAGGCGTGACGGGCCCCCTTCATGTGTTAACAGCTGCAGACAGACTTTCCTTAATCAGTTCACTATGGGCATTTGGTGCCTTCAGCCATATGCTTTTATCAACAGCATGACGAGGTGTCAAGTATTGACATTTTTTAAAGAACTGGGTAACACTGATTCCTCTATCATTAACGGTAATTATGTCCAAAAGCAAGGTCGCAGGCACGTATAATCAACGTACGGAACCGTACAACTCTTTGGTCCAAAATCTTGTTTGTATTCAAGCGACCAAAGTAGGTTAAATCCGAAAGGGAGGCATGCAATTTTTGATTAAATTACTATTTAGGTGGCATACCGGCCACTTCTCTGAACGCGAAGCGTTCTTTTTCTCTATCAGTCACTTTGCGCCTGTGGCCTCCGAACTTGTCTGGACCCTCTTCAATTAACAAAGAAGTTTCCGGCATATGCATGGAGCGAGGGAACAGCAACCTTACGGCTCTCCTTCTCTTGTGGCAGCTAGCACTTTGAGATGATTGGCGCGTGCATCACGTCCCACAGCAAAAATTTGCCGATGAAATCGAGAGTGCGGCAGTTTTCCCCATCCTTCCTTATGGGCAGCTTTGAGACGCTATGTGACATTGCTACGCTTTCTGGGATCGGCCCAGTTTATGTAGTTCACTAGTTTCTTGATTGGTGCAGGTTGTTACAGAACATGTTGCAACCTTTCTTTCATCAGACTACAACAAATAATTCGTCATGCCACCGTCGTTGTGCAGTCGCCTTGTCATTGTAGTTGCACACATGCTCGCGTCATGCGCACAATTTATTGCCTTACACGGACACGTCGCGCCATCTAGACAACTTGCGGAAAGCAAAACGAGGCAATCCTTACCAAAACATTTACACCCTGAGTATGTGGGACATGCACAATTTTTTGTTTCAATAAAGGTAGCATAATTGTTATTGTATATTCTGATCACATATTGATGAAATTTTACTCCTAAGAGTGCATGTCACAATGTGCCCGCGTCAGAGCGTGGGCCATTTGCACGCTTTAGTCTTTGTCAAAAGCTTACTGAAAATGTCATTGGGCCTTGTACATACCTCTCTGTAGAACATCGCTGCACGTAAAGGCGCAGGGCCTGGGAGGGACAGAGCTAGATCGCAGCTTCACACTTTTCCGAGATCACACTTCACACTTCACACTTTGTCACTCTAAGAGTGGCTTCTGAACGTTTCACAAAGAGTGTGTATCCTGTGACCACACAAGGACACTGTTCTCGCGGAGCTGAACACCGAATATAATGAGTACATAGGAGGAAACGGCGAATAACAGGGCGGGGCCGGAGGGCGAAGACCCATTAGGCTGGATTGCGCACGCCCGTACAAGGAGGCCACGAAACTCACTCGAGATCGCTGATGTACGTGTATGGCAGGGGCTCGAAACCATTGACGTAGTGCTGGACGCCCACAGCGGCGCAGGCACCCAATGCGACGGCCACCAGGCAGATTACGCCCGCCATGGGTTTCCTGCGATTGGCGCGAACGAGAAAAGGTGCTCACTTGCAGAAAAAAACAGCGAGATTGCTTTTTTTTTTTACATGTTTGTCTGGCTGGGCGCATCATAAGTAATGCCAGAGTTTTGGTAATGCTATTGGGTTAGCTCCTTGAACAAACCCCGCGTGCTGCAGTCACTTGTCAAGGAGCAAAGCAGCAGGACTGGTTGCTTGCTCACAATGCCATACCACTGCAATAAACCTAGCAGCAATTGCGACTGCTGTTTTGAAGTTGAAGTTCATTCGTATGCAAAACATAGGTACATAAATGCAATATACAGACGAGGGTCCCAATGTAATGATACTGAAAACGGGACCCTCGGTTAGTAACTACAACAGAATTGTAAAATAGTTGGCAGCATAACAGTGGATAGCATAATAATATATTAGTTGCAAGAAAAGCAAATGATAAGAGAGAAAAAAGAAGAAAAACCAAACAAACTATGCTCTAATCGATGCAGTGTAATAGAAATAACAACGGAAGTGGCAAAAATTATACAATTGTTAGAGGCAAAAAGCAAAAAAAAAAAAAGAACGAACAAAGAAAAAAAAAATGTGGCGCAATGTGAATACTGCAAAAAAAAAAAAAGAAGCAAGAATAGGTGATACTTATTAGTTAGGTGACAATGAAAATACAAATATTTATTAGGAAAAATTATCAGAGGTTAGGAAAGAATCTTTTAGCGAAGCTTTGAAACGCTGAAATGTAGGTAGTATTTTAAGCCAAGCAGGAAAACGATTCCAAAGTGTAATGGTAGCGAATGTAGATGTTTTTTTACCATAGTTAGTGTGAACTGATGGTAACAAAAAATTATAATTGGAAGCGAACCTAGTAGGGTTTGTATTTCTAAGGGAGCTGCTTTGAATATATTGAAAGGTCAGCTGGGAATCAAGCAATTTATAAAACATTATTGCTAAATTGTAGTTGAATAATTTTTTTATACATAGAATTTTCTACTGCTCAAGCAGGCCGAGAGCATTAGAGCGCGGTGAACTGTGGATGATGGTACGGATTGCTTGATTTTGTATAAGCTGGACTGAAGACAAATGACATAGATATGTATTACCCCAAACGATTAATCCGTAGTTAATGTGTGAATGAATGAACGAAAAGTAGAGTGAAAGCAAAGCAGAAGGAGAAAAATAGTGTCGTGCCTTGATAAGCGCACGGATACCAAAAGCGCACTTCAGCTTGACGTGATTGATGTGCAGGTGAAACTTCAGATGGCTGTCTAGGATAACCCCTAGAAATGAAACGGAGTCGCTAATGGAAATAGAATGATTGCCTAAGGTTAACGAAGGAGGAATAATTAATGACTTTTGGTGCGAATGGAATACTAAAAATTTCGTTTTAGATGGATTAATGACTAGATCATTGTCATTGCACCAATTCATTAGGTGGTCAAGAGTCTTATTTAGTTTGATTACTAGAGAAGAAATACACTTATCGGCTATAGATATAGTTGTATCGTCAGCATATACAACGTAATGACTTAAGTCAGTGACGTCTGGGATATCATTAGTTTACCTTTAACTGGCCGCCCCAGATAGTTTGATTTCGAACAACAATGTAAAAAAAAATACCGCTAGTTAGTCATTGGTACTTTGCGGTTTTATGGTGCAAGAGCCGTAAAGGCATATTATAATGTGCGCCAGGTAGCATCATTAAGGGCCAATGTTGCTACGGAGGCAGAAAAGGCCCGCTCTGTTGTCTATACATGACCCTGAAATAAAAACGTTCCCTGTGAATTCTTGCCAGACAATGTGACCCTTAACAACTTTCTACAGCTGAAATTCGAATGGAATAAGAACTGGCAATTGACACTTAACGTTGTACAAGATCTGCTGTCTTGCGTGCGCATATCAGAAAATAAGTATGATTCTTTATACACTCTAAACGATACACTTCTCATTGTAGTTACAGAACGTAAGTAGCTTAGTTTCATTTTGCATGATTTCAGATCGGATTCCCACGTGAACTACGCAACTTCAACTGCATTATAACGATTGTTTTTCTTAAGAAGCCCACAGCAAGCACCTGAACAGGTAGAACTCTTAACTCTTAACCTATACGACTTTTATTAGAGCAATTGAATACCCAAATACCGCTTGGTTTCCCTGTGCTAACATGTCAATAAAGATATTAGAAGGCGTACCAAGAAAAGCAATAAGGTTCGTTTGCAATAAGTACAGACCTATAGAATCACCCTCCGAATTGTTAATAAAAGCTAAAATGCATACCCTGCCAAATTGCACCTTGCCGGCGCGCCAGAAACTGTTTTATCGATTACTCCACAATCAGAGAGAGAGAGAGAGAGAGAGAGAAGGGAAGAAGGAAAGGCAGGGAGGTTAACCAGACTGAGTCCAGTTTGCTACCCGACATGTGGGGATGGGAAATCCACAATCAATTAAATATAGAAGCGTCAAGGTACATCTCGTGTTTAGACACATGGCCGACACGTTGTAAACACTCACTGATGCGAAAGGAATATTGTTTCAACTCATACAGCTTCAAACATTCATTTCTTGACTCGCTCTTACGGGAATGGAATGATCGTCATAAATTATTAACGATAGCAATAAATCTTTAGGTGAGTAGTTTGTCTTTACTTGAAAACAATCTACACAGTTAGCAACGCAATACGATTATTAGCTATTATCTTTCTATTGTGATATAAAACTTTCACTGAGCACTGTGTTAAATAAATACATTTTTTTCCACTCGTACTACTAGCATTTATAAACTTGGAAGTGTGATATCAGCATTAAAGTTGCGGTCTCCAGTGTTTCATTATGCGTTTATTGACTACCAAGCAATGCCGTGTAAAATATATTGTCCTGTTAGCATGAATTCGCTAAAATGGTGCTATATTTTTACCCACTTGTACTCCAATTTATACTACTCTAGATTGTGCTAGGTTACTCTTTATAGGTTCAATTGCATTATGCTCGAAATTGTGTGTCCTTCCAGCAAAACTTATTTACAGGATAGACAGTATGTTTAAATAAATGAAACTACCATGTTAAAAGGAAATATTGTACCTGTGTACTATACTCGTGCATTGGTGTTCCTTCAAGAAAGTCTGCACAAAAATGTAAGATGACGTACAAAAGAAAATGTTGACTCAAATCATCGATTAAAAGAAAAAAAAGCTCGAGAACGAAGAATCCTGAACTCACTTGGCTAGAAGGAACACAAACAGGAGGGTTGCCAGGAAAAGCTGGTAATCACAGGCAATGTACCACAACGTGGGTAGACACTAGAATTAAACAAAAAAACAGAAAGGTTAATCTTATGCCGTATACAAAGGCGAGTGTGCGTATAAACTAAGTAAACCGCGAGCATGCACGCAGAAATTGAGTAAATACTGTAACGTAAGCGAGCAAAACTTTTCTATAGCAAGCTTTCATTGTTGCATTTTTACTTTCGCTGTTAAGCCTTCAGGACTCAAGGTATACATGAATGGGACCTCGGTAAGGATCATTTTGGTCGATCTATTCTTTTCACGTTTCCTCACCGGCTTGGACGCGCCACGGACGCCGTCATCACAGGTGAGCGCATCTAAGCGCGGAGTCAAGAGCAGCGTCGGAGCCAATGCGAGAACGCGGAAAGAATCGATCGCGAAAGGAGTCCTTACATGATACGATCTCTCGGACGGCTTGCAGAACCAAGAATCCAGCAGGACGAACAACGCAGACGACTGGACAAGTGGACGACTGATGAGCTGGACAGCGCATCTGCCTTGTTACCTCACTTGTAACCTCTTCTGCGCTGCTGGTCATGCTGAACGTAAACCAACTCGCACAGCTTAGAACCATTGTATAGGCCCTTGCATACGTTAAAATGCCGTCAACTTTTTTTCTTATTTTTTCTTTTAACGCAACAGTACACCACGTACTACTTAATTACACTGGCTATGAAGCAACATACGCGTAAAGAAATAAGACGGCATATACCGTGGACGCCGTAACTGTCACACTCGAGGCGAAGAATTCAACTATTGCCACCGATAGTCGTCGTTCTCGGCTGATCTCTCTACCAAGCGCGGTTCAAGCACAGCGCTGCTTAGCTGCTGTGATCTGACAAGAACCGACTTATTAAATAACGTGACATGACCCATGGCCGATCATATTAGACCTGTGTGAACAAGTCGGCTCTCTTGTTTTGTTGAACACAACGATGTCCGCGAATGAAAAGTGCAGTATGAAAAGTATTTGGTACAGACTTTTCAGCTTTTATCGGGCACAGTGTGAAATTTATGTTGGTGATGCGGCCCAGACAGGCAAATTGATGCCTTTAGCCGCATATCCTAAGACCGCTGTATCAATGCATACTGTGCGTCTCAAAAATGTCTCAAAAAAAAAAAAAGAAAGGCGAAGCCGCATGTCACTGCTCCGTGCACGCATTACCGCAGAATGCCATCACAACAGAAAAGCTACGCGCCCTTTCAATCAAAAATGTTTTTTTTTTTTCTCCCTCGAAGTGCGTATGGCTTTTGTTATCAGTGAAAACTTGCCAATATTTTGATCTCGTGCATCTTTCGCACCAGCGTTATGAAATAAAAGCACATATAAGAGTACATATATAAGAAAGGAAACATATCGCGACACAGGGTAAAAAGCCGTCAGCGCAAAGTTAGATAGTAAAAAGGGCACGTGAAAATAGGACTTGTGAAACTACGCTTCGTGCAGCACACTTATACATGAAGTATGCGCAAACATCAGTGTCATTTATTTGTGCAATCGCAGCCGCCCGGACGCTGACCATGCTGCTGCTGGTCCGAATAGCAGGCGA
This sequence comes from Dermacentor andersoni, assembly GCF_023375885.2. Lineage (NCBI taxonomy): Eukaryota > Metazoa > Arthropoda > Arachnida > Ixodida > Ixodidae > Dermacentor > Dermacentor andersoni. The sequence goes on along the minus strand of NC_092814.1, from coordinate 122,678,251 downwards.
CTAAATTTGAAGAGGCAGTAACTATCAATGTTACATTAAACTAGATTGGCAAACTATGGTTTTAGAATAGCACTAAAGGTCACTCTTATACTGTGAGTGGAGTTTTAAAAAAAGATACAAAAAAAAAAGAAAAAGAGAAAGGGTGACGACGCCACTTCGAAGCTTCCCCGCCAGCTCCTTGCGACGTCATGGATGTGAGAAGCGTCTGCTCTGAAATGGGTAATTGTTTATCAACAAAGAAAAATTACACTGCAATGCGAACACATCAGATACCCAGAGTAGCAAATTTTAGTAATTTTCCCTGGGCAATAACGGCCCAAGTAGAATGACATACTTTGAAGTTCGTAAAGTCTCATTCTCACACTAATGTAGCGGTTAGTGCGCGGAAATGAAAAGGTGAAAGCTACCTCTTTATTTTCTCCACTAGTAATCAACCGCTTACACCAAATCAAAGCGAATGGAAATTAAAAAGAACAATTAAACACTCTAAGTGTCCAACGTTAAGTTTCATGAAGTGTCTGTTTATGAAAGGTACACAGGGCGCAGAAGTATATCTTGCACCCTTTGAATACACTGGCATTTGTCCCGTGTGCCGAAGCTGGGGCGCTATAGCGTAAAGCTATCTAAACTTTTTTTATTCCAATTCTGCAATCAGCCCTCCATATGACTGATTGAAAAATTTTCGAGGCCCCACCCACTGCGCCTGTCTGTCACGCGACGTCACGAAAACCCCGAAAACGCCCCAACTAATATGATAGATGTGCACTGATTATGCATGATTAGACAAAACACAAGGAAAATAATTATTTCACATTCGACGCCTTTTTCGCTATTAGCCCTCTGCAATTGGTCAAAAGTGTTCGGGCTGCGTTCACTTCGCCTGTCTGTCACGCGATGTCACAAAACCGCGAAAACTCACCGCGTCAAAGTGACGTGTACGCAGTAAAGCTGCATTAATATGCCGAACAAAACAGAATTTTGTTTTTGAATAGCCAGAGAATGCCCCCTTCCGAAAGGAATAGAAGATGGCTTCGCGCCGATCACTGTGGTACTGGCTACTCGGAGCTGCAGGGGAGCGTGGATTTAGTTGCGTAAAATAAAACATTTTCGCGGCAGTATAACGTTATCGAGACCTTTCGGCACGTATACGACATCGCTTTGCCAACTCTACTTCGCTGAGGATCCGTTTTAGCGGCATTTTTAACCTTCCGTTGCACGCCGCTGCGATACGCAAGCTAAGTAAGGGGAGCGGACCAATCGCCAGACGCCGGCAACACCCTGCTCATCCAGTTATCTACTTTCACTGTGCTGGCTCGGGCCCATCGAAACTATCTCCACTTGAGCGTGCTCCTCGCCTCTTCTCAGCCTATTAGACAAGAAAAACTGCTCAATGTAGGCAATGATATTCGCTTTGAAAGCAAAAGAAAGTCACATCCTATAAACGAGAAGCGCATTTGATTGGACTTTTGAAACACCGCTTCAGGTTGCCAACCGACGCTTGCGTCGGTGGTTGCGTAAATTTGACGTCAGGAGCTTGGAATAGTTTTACGGCATAGGGCGCCGGGACTTGTGCTGGGAGGGTAACACGTACCACGTCGAGCGGGTTGCGCAGGTTGGACACGTGCAGCAGCACGTGCCACCAGTTGCGGCGGCAGACGTCGTTGACGAGGTACTGAACCACGTCGTCCACCAGGGGCCCCGACACCAGCAGAGGGTAGAGGAAGAACACGCCCACCAGGAACGCGCCAGGCACTGTCAGCCTGCGCTCGAAAGCGCTCTGCTCAGCGCGAAATTCGCCTTTGGCTCTCGAGGCTTGGTACGCACAAGTGTCCGCGAAAATTGTATAAGGACGACGTTTGCAGTTCATGGGTTTGCATTTCAAAATGATTCACTACAGTTTGTTCTTCGCTTGTTTTTAACTTATGACCATTTTGATTAAGATTTCACACGACAACACCTCTTTGCTATCGTCTTTCATGATATACTAGGGTTCAGCGTTTTAGGTTTTTATTTTCCCAAAGTTCTGGCGTACTTCTGTAGGTGTTTAGTTTCACCGAAAGAGAATGCCTTTTTTATCCGTGAATATACTGTTTCTGGTGAAATTTCAGTTGCCTTTTTCGGTGGGTAATTTTTCACGCCGAGCTTGTTTTTTTTTTTTCTGCCACAATCCATTAATTTTGTTGGCGCTGGCACGTTGGGCATGACCGCAGATCTTGCTCTTCAGCACTATAGTTGCATCTAATATCTCGAATAACAAAGTTTTCGAAAAGCCGTCTAGCAAGTACACACCGCCATGCGGGGATGTGTACTACGCAGGAATTAAAAGAGTCCTTGTATTTGATATTCGAACGCAAATAGAGTGATGCTTTATTCCTAACATTATGTGGGCACTGAGCTACAACAGCTAATGCAGAGAAAAACATGACTAGTTAAATACGGCCCCGCTCATAGGATCAGTAAGCTTGCCGAGTTCGTCTACCGCAGTGGCCGTAGCGCAAAGACTGCAAAGACCAGTAGGTCTCCCGAGACCCCTTCGCGTACTCTTCCCCTCTCCCGCTTGACGGTTCGTCGCAGTGGCAGGCAGAAGGGACGCGAATCAGAAAAAGAAGAAGTACAGACTGCTTTGCCGGTAAGCTGACGCGTGACCTACAGATCTCCAGACTCCTTACATTGTATCGCCTGTAGATATGCAGCTGCGCGCCTCCGTTCATCGTCTTATCTCTCCGGTATATTTGCTTTCACTGACCCTTTCCAGTTAACGCCGAATTACCCCCCCCCCCCCCCCCCCCAAAAAAAAAAAAGTTCTGCGCACTCTTCTCGTTTTTTTTTTCAATTTATACCGAAAACACTGAACCACAGATATACCTTTAACTAGCTCTTCACTTCTTTCAACCTTTGCTCAGGTTGCGTAGAAATAAGCCGGGGAAAAAGACGACTGTCTGATGGATGTTTCATGCGCCATTTTACGTGAGGTCTACACTATGCACTACCCATCGCGATGGCTCGGTGGCTATATGACGTCGCGCTGCTGAGCTCGAGGTCGAGGGTTCGATTGCCGGCCGCAGCGGCCAGATTCCTACGAGGGCAGAAGTGCCCGCGTACCGGGCTTTGGGTGCATGGTAAAGAACCTAAGCCGGTCAAAATTAATCTAGAGCCCTCCACTACGGCGTCTCCCATAACACACTGTGCCCCCCAGTTTCGGGGACATTGAACACTACAATCTTTTAACACTATGCGGTATGGGCGCAACGCTGCCAGTCACGTGCTTAGGATACGTCATTCGTTCGAAGAGCTTACCCACCTAATGTATCTCATCACTGCTGTCACAGGAAGGAGAAACCAAATGGACTTCTTTCTTTTGACTTCGCTCAAGATGCCAAAAGCAACCAAGAAGCCACTGAAAAGAGTTGAAAAAAGAAAGCGTACATTTTACGGTGTCCGGAAAAACTCAGGACACTTTCGCACTCAGTATGTCTTGCGCTCAACATTTTTGTTGTGTGTGTGTGTTGCGCTTGCAGTTTTACAGAAGTGGAACATTTATCTCATCATACGTAGCTGGGTAACGTCATAGTGAAAGCTCAGTGATAGGTTTGGTAATACTTATGCAACTAGATATACAGCGTTGAATTAGCGATATGACAGACGGCAACATCTCCGCATCTCCATCTGTGGCACTGACGAAGTGTAATTTGAAATAATTTTTTTTCTCTTCCACACTGATACAAATAAGAAATAAGGCACATCATTTTAACCCGCAATGTAAATGCGTATAAACACAAGTGCTGCAATTGGCGATAAGTATCGCACAAAACACAAATGGTCCCACTGCTTTCTCACCTCATGATGAAGAATGTCTCGACTGAGAGCATTCCGTTAATGATGATCGTGAAACCAAATCCATCGATGATGTCTAGCGCTTTCATTCCCCGGACTGCAACAGACAGAAACTGTCACTCAGGTTTATACAGAGCTTCCCGCAACACTCTCGCGTCTCCAGAAAATTATCTATAAGCCCAACCTTACGATCCCGCAACGGCGCACGTCAGCGCGTATCAGAAACAGCTATGTGGTCAAAGAACGCATAGGACGCAAAACAGCTTTTTAAGTGTTGCTGGAATCTCAAGTTTCCTTGTTTGCGGACGACGAGGAAAACAGAGAAGCGAAGAAACGACGCCGCTTGGTGCATGGCACGAGCACACTCACACATGACGTGAGGGTCCATAATGGCATAGTTGTGGCACAACGTGACCCAGAGGTACGAGATGACCCGAATTCCGTGCAAGCAACGCAGCCGATGAGCATCCGTTTCCTTGCCGGGGAGATCCAGCAGGGTACTCGTGTTGCTGACGGCCGAGAAGGACAGCAGCAGTTGCAGGCAGAGGGCTGCACGACGCACGATCAGTGCATAAGCACGCGCTTTGTCCTTAGACAGTGACAGCGCTTACACCAGAAGCCACCGCTCGTGGCTACAGTGCCACCTAACATTCTATTTCTAAGTGCGGTGTGACGAGTTTAAATTAACAGCACAGATAAGTTAAACACATTCCTATAGCGCTCATAATTAACATATATAACATAACATAACATAACATAACATAACATAACATAACGTAACATAACGTAACATTACGTAACATAACGTAACATAACATAACATAACATAACATAACATAACATAGCATAACATAACATAGCATAGCATAACATAACATAACATAACATAACATAACATAACATAACATAACATAACATAACATAACATAACATAACATAACATAACATAGCGTAACATAACATAACATTTTCATTGAAACTTTGTATAGTCAATAGTTACTCTTTTTGAATACGTTTTGTAAGTGAATCAGGCGGATTTCACGCAGAAGCTTTATCAATTTCGGTAAACAAGGTTACGGAAAACAGATGGGGTTACTCGCCTATTACTGTTACTGGCTTACTACTGGCCAATTACTGGACGAACAAAAAAATCTGGCACCTCGGATCCCCGTATTCATCTCGCTCATGACCTATACGCAAACATTTTCTTAGGGACATGCAGAAGAATATCACAAAGCTGAAGACCGAAATGATTCCTGTCGTAAAAGTACACCGTCAGGTATTTATCTATACATACTATTTAGACAAGAAGCAGTAACAGCATTCGGAATGATCAAGCAGCGAGCGCTACGAGGGAACAAACACAAACGTAACTTGAGAGTACCTGCTCCAGCGAAGGATACATAGTCGGTGAACCATTACGAATAGAAGCGCTGCTTCGAAAAGGGGCACTTCACTACCAAGGCCGCACAGACAACGAGAATGAACTATCTAGTAGTGTGTGGTCTCTTAACGCTAAAATCAAATGACCAGATGTGTTGGCCTTCTGGGAATGCTCAGCATTTAATCAAGCTCACAGTGGCAGCACAGTGGTACTAATAACAACTTATGTGAGCTTAAGCTGACCGGGTTTCTATTAGAAGCCATTTGCTAATTACAAGTTCACCGTGTACGGTATATGGTTCATTAGGGCGCGCCATCGAGTATAAGAGAGTGCATGAAAACGACCACCAAGGCCATCACGCGCCGGAGATGGCGCCATTTCCACCCCGCTTCTTCAGCGAAACTCGATTCCGGTCCTTGCTGAACTTCATCCATAAAACAAACTTGCTCGTATACACGTGACGTTCGCTGAGTATTTTGCCTCAGAGCTGCCTTTCGAATAAAGAAAAATATATACGCCCACTTTGGCCAAGCCGCACGCAGGCCAGTAGTCGAAGGTGAGCTTTACTCAAATTCCAGGAAACGATGCTAGAAGGACTCCGATACAAAAAAAAAAAAAAAAAAATGTAATGGCGCGGTTTCATACGACCAGCGCGAGGTCGCGAAGGCGAAATAGAAAACTTTTCCCCAATTTTTTTTTTTTTTGCGAGTGAATAACGTAATTCACGTATAATACAACATACGTTTTCTTGGCTAAAAGTACGAACAATGCTTTGTTTCATTGTAAGATTTGTTTAAGCGTGCTATTTCGTAAAAGAAAAGTCGACGTATTTCAGCGATTCTTCCGGCTATAAACTGCCGGCAGCAGCAGGTTCTCACATTGGTCAGCGCCATATTCTCGAGAGCAATTTCTTTGCGATGCAGACAATACCCTCTCCGTTCGCTACATGTACTACCTCGCGCGTTCCCCGAAATACGTGCAGAGAGGCCATCACTCTCAGAATCTGCGTGGTGCACAAAAGTATGGACAAGTTACCGAGCGTCAAAGCTGCGCGGAAGCGCAGTTGGCGGAAGATAAGCAGGTGATTAAAAATAAAGAAACAAGAAATCAAGGCGGTAGCGTAGTAGTTGGCTCGCGCCCGGCTTTCAGCTGCACGTTGCCCATGAGGCCTCCGTTCGATCCCGCGGTGCTGAGAAAAGTTTTGTTTTCATTCGCCATAAGACGACAGTAAAGGTGAGGATGAGAACGTGGCCTGACGACTACGACAATGGCGTGACAAGACGGACACAGCAAACCCTATTTCCGAGCTTTCAACTGCTGTCCCACTAAAATGAAGACCAATTGAGATTCCCCCCCCCCCCCCCCCCACATATACGTCCTGGGCTCTTATGTATCTAATGACATTGTAACCACATCAATCAGCTGAAGATACCGGAAAGCTAAATAATTTCGATAAACGCACATTATGTAACGTCACATGACATTAAACGTAACAGGAAACAGTCATTGCTGTTTTAATGTTCAGGGCTATACTGTTTACTAATTCGCTCTCGACGGCCTTGTACAATAGCTGCATGCTTCCTTGCAGCTTGACCTTTTCAATTGATCTTTCGTTGTTATTACGGCATGCACTCATTTTGGAAAGACTTTTGCCGCTACTGAAGGAGACGCTTTTGTCAAGGTGCAACAGATGACAAATATAGCAGTGACTGCTGTTTATATCTGAAGGTGACTGTGCGAACTAGTACAAAACCTGTACATTTTTAGGTGACTTTTTTCTTACGTTTATGTATTTGAACTATAGACTACGAATTAAACGGTGACATCAAGAAAAAAAATTATGAATCAACCTTATCGAAATAGTTGGGTAAACATTAAAAAAATTAGAAGGGTTTATTAAGTTGTAGAAAGAAATCAATCAAAAACATTGAATCAATATTACCCACAGAGCTGAGCGACTATCACAAAATGAAAACGCTGCTAGACCACCACTTGCAATATCCGATACTAAGCTACGGTAGAGGGAAAAGAAGCTGAAAAGAAAAGACATGGTGGAAAAAAAAATATAGGCGTAACAGAGGTTAAATCAAAATAAAATTTCGTAAGCTTCGTTTGAATTATCTAATTATGGAAGACGCAACAGCAAGTAATCAAAAGTTCAATGCAAACATTACCAGATACCAAAAGAAAGTAAGTGGAGTTGCAAGTATTGAGCTCACGTTTCTCCAGGTGCTTCTTGGATCCTCCGTGAAGAAATATCAGCCATAATTCCAAGATAGTTGCTGACAGCAAGAGTAAACCGAGAACACTCAACACGCATCTGTAAATGGGAAGCGAGGACAGAAAATTTAGGAAAAGTGTCCCCGAAGCCAAAACACAGTTCCCGTTTGGGCTCTCTGGAATGCTAGGCTTACATTAGTGAAAATGCACATACTCCTCTCCAAGGATAAAGTTTTCCACGCGGCCTGTGCTCACGGTTCGGCGGCGCACTACGCGAACGGTTTCCGACGTTCATGCCCCGCCGTGCTGCCAGCTGCTGCGAGACCGCGTGAGCCGCAACGTCTGACGCTGTTTTGAGGTTCCATCGGAAGAGCACTCGCTCCTTAATTTGATGACGATGTGCACAACGCAACGAAAGGAATGTTTTCTCATCTTCCATTAAACTTTATATTTCTTGAGAAATCTTCTGAAAGCCGCTTAGAAAATGCGCCAAGACCGTTTGACCATAATTCGTACAAACTGTCGCGTAACAACCGCACTCGCTGTTCGATTAGGCTACACTATACCGGGTGTTCAAAATTAAGCTTTATGCATTTCTTAAAGTTAGGCACTGGGAGGCACGCGAAGACCACCTGTGCAAATAAGTTATGTGGCCAGGGGGACACAAAGTGAGATGATAATTACCCCTGTCAGCTGCCCAATTAAGTAAAATTGAATAATTAACTTTTTATTGACTGCAGTAAGTGGGTATGTTTGTATTCAAAAGTTAGAGGCAGTCGTGTTTCCACACAGTTTCACTTGGAAGAATTATTCTAGTATGTCTGTGCTGCGACATATCTGACTCCAAATTTTAATTGTCGTTCGCATGATTACGCATGCAAGAGAGTGACGATCGGCGCAAAGCTCCTCCCTGAAGTGACGCGGCTGTTGCGTGCGGCGTTTAGTCTGACAACAGGGCGGAGGCATAGGCAAAGATGATAACTGTTACCCTTCCCCTCTCGGCAGGCGAAATAAAGATATGACAGCGCGGTGTGCCGTGCAGTTGTTGCTCTTGATTTCCATAAAACTTACAGTACTTGGAAACCAGCAGTTCACTTTATTTGCGTAGCCAAGGCAAGGACCATGCCCGCTCGTCTAGTCACCATTACGCACGCGCACTGCCCCCCCCCCCCCCCCGGCTTCTCCGGCATGGCAGCTGCCGCCATCGTTACAGGCTGCGCGGTCGCGTGTTACGACAGCGGTTCCGGGTTCTTCGATTTTTTATTTCGCCAGCCGAGAGAGGAAGGGGGACAGTTATCATAGTTGCCAACGCCTCCGCCGCGTTGTCAGACTAAACGCCGCACGTAAGTAACAGCCGTGTTACATCAGGGAGGAGCTTCGCGCCAATCCTATTCTTTTGCGAACGACAAAATCATGCGAACGACAATTAAAATTTTGGAGTCGGATATCTCGGAGCACAGACACGCTAGAAGAATTATTGCGACTGATACTCTGTAGAAGCACGACTACCTCTAACTTTTCAATACAAACATTGCCACTTACTGCAATCAACAAAAAGTTAATTACTCAATTTTAGTTAATTGGGCTGCTGACAGCGACAATTATCATCTCACTTTGTGCCCCCCTGGCCAAATAACTTATTTGCACCGGTGGTCTTCGCGTGCTTACCAGTGCCTAATTTTAAGAAAACCATAAAGCTTAATTTTGAACACCCTGTATGCGCGCGTACGCGCGCGCAATGCAGGGTCAACGTACCCATATATGCGGGCTAACTCGTGTACAGTGAAATCCTAGCATAAAATAAAAAATAAACTAAAGTAAACAGAATTAGTTGTTCTGACTAAATCAGACGGGTGGACAAGCGCCAGTTATTTTATGTCACACGTACGATTCGTACGTACACCGAATGTGGTTTTCCTGCTGAAAGGTGCATATTGCATATGTGGCAAACGGCAATATGCGTCAATGTGCCCCGAAAAAAAATATGAGCTACACCGAACGAGATGATTTCCTCTGACTTGGCACTACAGCTTCTTGGGGGTAAATGTTCGTTTCCTATGACAGCTAACAGCAGGTGTTCGCTCCTAAAACAATTGTGAAAATAATAAATGAAAATTGGGTGGATCACCTACTTTCGACATAGAATGGATTTTGGGCCAAATCGGTGAAAAGGTTATTAAGGAAGGCATGGGATTGGGCTGCTTAAAATTGTCGCTGAATAGTCGCTCCCGAGAGCGACCATCACAGTAGGCAGACGACGCCGGACTCACGGACAAAGGCACACATTCTACATCCTATTCACTTCTCGGAGCTATAAATAATGCCATATTCGATGAAGTGATCGCAGAATGATTAGATAAAATTATGAATGGCATGATAACACTTACAGGCACAAAAAAAAAAAAAGATCAGCACGATGCCGCTCGTAAATATGAGGTCTTCCTTCCCCAGCGGATCGCTCTTCCGGCGAACTCATACATGCACGTTAGCGTCGCGAAACAAAGGTCCGTATGTGAAATAAGACACGGCGCTTAAGGGTTCTGCGTGATACGTGCTAGCACTCTCCAGCGGCGCGCGGCTTGTGGGCACGGTAAATAGAAACCAGCACAGGTTTTTACCAACACTGCATAAACATAGATATGCGTACGCAGAAGGGTAAGGACTGCCGGGCACCAGTACGGCGGCTAGTGAACACAATCCCTCAAAAGGAATGGACTGTGTTCACTGAATTCGATAACACTTCGTTCACATCAGCTTGAAGACCCCGTAGGGCCTTCTAGCGTTATTTCTTCTCGCTTTCTCTCCCCCTCTCCTAACCTGTTACTTTCGGTTCTCTCCCTGAAAACTTCATGCAATTGCTTGAAACAAAGAAACGTACTTACATAATGGACAGCTGCAGGTTAGTGAATGTCACGGCCTTCTCAACAGCGCAGGCACTAACCTTCGTGTTTATCTTCAACGGCTTGGCAACTGCGCATAGAAAACGCAAAGTCCTGCACTGCCTTACTGCTCAGCCATAATTTAGAGAAGGCCGCGAGCAGCATGAGAGCAACCGGCGTTTGAAAGCGTGCTTGCTTACACCTGTCCACCATGTACTTGAGGTCTTTGCCAGAACACTGCGATGGCAAGCAGACACCGAGGCGCATTCCTCCCACCAACCAGTGGCCATAAAACTGTTTCAGGTGAGTCACATTCTGCAAGCGTTTCTGCGAAAAAAAATAATAACAAGCAGTGATTTATTAGCAAAGAAAACGAAGGCTGAATTCTCATCCCAACTGTGTGCTCGTAGTGAGGCACTGAAATGAAAAATGTTGCATACTTTCATGTATGTTGGCGTTTTGAAGATAAGGCCTTCTTAGCTGACTTCACACGAGTTTGGTGTGTCTGAAATCTGAGTATCTTGTAACCACTTTCAGAAGAAAAAGAATCGGCCCTTTCACGCATCCTGAGCGTCGTAAGCACGCCGCAAGATGTATAAAAATATAGGTTGCAATAAGTTGAAAAGCGAGAGAGAAAGAGAGAGAGAGAACTTTATTCATAGTCCTTGCTGGGGTCAAGGGAGGTGGGGGCCGGGAGACTAGCACCACCGGAGCCTCCCTTCCTCAGGCGGCGGCCAGACCTTGAGTCTTGGTGGCGTCATCGGCCAGCCGGACAACCCAGATTTGATCCTCCGGGCATTCATTGAGCAGCATGGCCCCCCACTGATCGGGTGTGGTGATTCAGAATGCAGGATTGGTGCTGTGTTTGATGGGGTGTGGTGCTGCGGGGCATGCCCAGATAACGTGGTTGAGATCTGCACGTGACGAGTGGCATGTTTTGCAGCTCGGTGCGAAGGCATCGGGGTAGATGTGATGATACAGGGACGGTGTAAGAAAGGTGCGCGTCGCTGGTTGTTTGATGCTTGTTGAGAGACTTGTCGGGAGGGCGGTATTTGAGGCGGGCTTTACGATAGTACGCGAGGATCTCGCCATAGGTTATCATGCTCTCGCGCGCATGGCTCCGCCAGGAGGCTACGGCGTCGTGATCAAAAAGTGAGAATTAGTCGAAGAGTAGGTTAAATCTAACGGTACGCGCGTAATAATCGCCAATATAGTCGAAAATTAACCACATTGCACTATACCCCTGAAAAGGGTGCACCGCCGTAGATATAGACATATTAAGGCAAAGCCACCGCACGGCACACTTTACGGAAATGGAGTGAGTCCGCTTGGACTAAGCAATGCTCGCGCGAGGCAGTGATGTCTGGAAGGCTTCGGTGGTGCCCAGAAGAAGCGAGTATTAGTCCCAAAGTAGGCAAAGCCAACGGTCCGGGCGTAATTGACCCGAACATAGTTGAAAACGAACCGCACTGCACCACACACTGCACTATCTCCAGGATCGGTTTATTTGGTCTCTTGGTCAAACAGAGTAAGACTCAACCAAGTGTCAACGCTAAAGAAGACAAGGTGCGTGAAACAATATACGAATAAGATACAAAATGATTGATTAGTGGACATGAAGAAGAGACAGAATAGAGATATATAATCAACATTTAGTCACTGAATCATTTTAACCACCACGTACGTAATTCTTTTCTTTTTTAGCGTCGACAGTTGGATGACCTTTTCTTTTGTGCAAGAAAAACCCACAAAGGTATTTTAATATGGGTTTCTCAATTTTTTATCCGTTCTTTGATGTACTTTCATTGCTTTTTTTTTCTGATTAACTATTTTCATACGTTGTTTGTACTTGGGTTAAGGTAAATGCGGTGCCTGTTATGTTGTTTATAACTTCATAACAACGTGTTCTAAGTTGTACGCAGTTCCCCCATTTTCTCTTCCTTTTCTCTGTAGGTACAGGGGTGGTCAAAAGTTCCCAGGCCGCAGCGTGTTCGACAACGTTCACTCTCAAGCAAGTTGCGGAGCTCCTGGAGTAATTTTGGCACTCAGAAGCTGTGGGTGGTGAGAAACAGTGTCCCTTCCCGTCTTCGCGAAAACCTTGGGGCTCTTATAATCTGATACATGACACGCCACGTGCGCACGAAGTGAACGTGTTCGCGTTGCAAGTGTTCCCGAAATATTCCCGAAACCTTTAGCATTGGAGCTTTAATTTCGCTGAAGGCTAGGCCATATGCTTGTGACTACTGAATTCTAAGTAAAAGTAAGAAAATATGTAAATAAACATATACATAACGTTAAATTCTTTCAATATAGCTCTATATATTTCTGTTATCCCGGTTATCGTGTAACCACACGTATAACAGGTGTCAGATGTCATCTGTGCATATCTTTATTACCAGCTGCCCTCCAGTCAGGGCAACACGTACCTGCTTGTGCGTGAAACTTGGAAACTTTTAACTGCCCCCCCCCCCCCCCCCCCCTGTATATGTGTACCACGCTGCTAAGATCTTGTATAAGACCGTAGCATAAATAAATAAATAAATAAATAAATAAATAAATAAATAAATAAATGATTAAACAAACTCGTTTTCTTTTACTTCAAGCACAGCTTGACCGATTTAAAATATACTATCTTAGATACTCTTTGGGTACCTTGTATCTGTATCATGATACGTCTAGCAAGACGTGTATCAGTATCTGTATTTAGGATACATGAAAGAATGTATCGTGTATATCAAAATACAAGATACTGGGGGCTATCGCTACATCACCATGCAAAACTCTAAACTTGGCTGAACTTCGCTTTTCAAGCTGATACTGCTGCCACTACGCCACCCAAATAAAAGTAAAAGCAGCGACATTTTTTTATCGCTTCGCCAGGGACTTCCAGTAAGGGCAGGCGGTGAGGTCTGCGCGTCCCTATTGGTGGAGCAGAGTCACGTGGTGGCGCTCGTGCCGTCTCGACAAAAACAAGCGCGCGAACGCTTGCACGCAGCCGACTTTTTGTTTTTCTTGATTTTTTTTTGTTTTTAGTTTCGTCGGTGCCATGACAATTGCTCGAAGCCACCATTCTGTGCTACGTACGCCAATACGTGCGGCGTCTTTCGCGCAAATTCTGACGCCGCTATAGTGTCGTTATCGAAGTTTCTCTTGCGTGGTGCTTTGTTACGAAGTCTGAAGAACGCAATGGGGCTGCCTTGCGTCTATAGTGGCTTCCACAAGTTGTTGAAAATATTATACACATGAAAATATTATACCTTGAGCAACAAAGACAAAAATTTCCAGATAGTAACAGACATTTCATTGAAATGAAACAAAGTTGGTCAGAGTTAAGATATATCGAAGCAAACATTTTTTGTGCGTATTCGCATGCTGCTACATTATAGTGTAGATATATAATAAGAAATTTGCGAATGTATCGAAGTATCTTAAGCTACAAATGGAAAGTATCGTATCGGATAAAATAATTGCGGTAGTATCTTGTATTTGTATCTCAAATACTTGTTGCCCGAGTATCTTGTATAGTATCAGGGTACAATTGCCAAATATCTTTGCCCAGCCCTGGTTCAGACATCGCCAAAATCTGTCGGCGTCGCTGTGAGCCATCCCACCAATTTGGAGTCTTCGCCACTGGTATTTCGCTTTAAAATAATTTTCTGGTGCTTAAATTATGCGCCTTCGGTAAAGGTAACTTATATGCTATTTAAGAAGTATGTGTACATACTCTACCATATAAACTTGACACTGTATTCATTTTAAGAGCCCTCTGTTTTTGCTGCCATCCATGCTTTTAGCGAGTTATAGATTAAATAGCAAACACAAATGACCAAGGATGTAGCGGACGCGACTGCTTGCCTGCGCAGATCTCAATATCGACTGAGATACTTTTGCATACAGGACGGATATGTATATATATATATATATATATATATATATAGTACGCTATAACTAACGCTCCCAAGCTGCCCAGTGTCAGCTATTGCTAAATCCCTCTTGCCAACATGCAGATAGACCGACTTGTGTTTTTCGTAAGCATTACGTATTTTTGTCGTTGTTTGACCCGTACGCGCTTGTTACGACGCCTAGCTAGCAAGCAGTATAGCACCCAATTCCTTACCATCTCCATGCGTTTCCTTTACTTGCGCGTCAAGGTCACCTTTGCTCAACATCGAACGGTACTGAAGCCTCCAGTGGTGTTATCGCCCCAAGCCGATGGGTCGGCACGCGCGCAGCCCGCACTGAAGCGCATGGCTTACCCTGACGGGCAGCGGGTACTGGTCGAGGGACCGCTGCAGCACGTCCAGCCACTGGTCGTTCAGTTCAGGCTTAACGTACAGCGTGCAGTACTGGCCCCGGAAGGCGGTCGACTCGTCGTCGGCGCCCGGCACCGCGATGGACAGGCATTCGTCGTACGACCCCAAGGCGCCACTCGAACCTTCCAGCAAACCGGCCGGCGGCCGACCCATGGAGTCCAGAACTGCGATCCACAAATCGTTCGAGAAAGAGTTGGCGCGTGTAAAGTGGACGCGCGAACGCAGTCACGCTCCACTTCGTTTCTCTCTCTCGTTCCTTCGTTAGCAAATCGTTAGCAAAGAAGCTAACGATTTCACGGCCATTCCTTTCAGTGGCGTCGCAAAAGAGCAGGTAATTTAGGCATTCACCGCCCCCCTGCGCCTCGCCGCCATTTCCGCTCTTTTAAGCACATTCGATGCACTCGGTTTCTTTGGATCATATACAGCTGAGTATCACTTCTCTGAATTCATTACTCGCTCTCTAACATGCACAATTGAATGCCAATTATAACATCTAATTACCTAATTAGCGCATATTATCAGGTAAAAAAATGGCCACAAGGAGCTTTAAGGTAACTACTGTTCTGAAAGAGCCAGAATACGAAACGACTACGAGCCCGAACATTCCCGAAATATTTAGCGTTGGAGCTTTAATTTCACTGAAGGCTAGGCTATATGCTTGCGAGTACTGAATTCTACGTAAAAGGAAGAAAATATGTAATTAAACATAGACATAACATTCAATTACTTCCTCATAGCTACATCTCGTTCTGTTATCGTCTAAGCACACGTATAGCAGGCGTCAGGTGCCATCTGTGCATATCTTTATTACAAGCTGCCCTCCAGTCAGGGCAACACCTGCTCTTGCCTGAAAACGCCCTTCTCTCGGTACTCGTTCTGATGCTTCCCATTACATGAATACGCCTCAGTGATGTGATTCAAATACAAGATACAAATGACAAGATTCATAAGGCATACTAATTGAGCGTGTACAGAAAAAGTACACGACCATATATATACATCGTTTTCCGACCTTGCACACCAACAACTTTTCAAGTTTGAATAATTATCCTACTTTTCCGCCATTTAGCTGCAAGACGTAGTCGTACCGACGCCCTCATTTTATACAAAGTTACACATCAAATGATTACATGTTCGCATCTACTAGCTTCTGTTTCACTGCGGGTTCCGCAGAAGATTACCAAGGACAGGGATCCTTCCATGTTCGTGACTCTTTCATCACACAGTCGCCTCTCCACAGAATAGAGATGTTGACAACTTTCACAACGTGCTGTCTTTTTTCTGTTCCGAGTATCGCACTTTCCTATGATCATTCTTTCTAGCTGCAATCCTCTACTGTCTTCTTTTACTAGATACGTGCACACGGGCACGTGGAACTGGGCATGTTTGCGAGTAGGCAGCTTGGCCCAGTAGGTATGTGCAAATAGGCACATGGTACAGGGTATGTTCTCGAATAAAGAACTTGGGCCACTTGGTATGCGCAAATGGGCACATGGCACTGCGTATATTTACGAATAAACAACTTGGGCCACTTGGCACGTGTAAATGGCCACGTGGCACCGGATATGTTTCCGAAAACAAAACTTGGGCCACTTGGCATATGCGAATTGGCGCATGGCACTGGGTATGTTTCTGAACAGACAACCTGGGTCACTGGGTATGTGCAACTTGGTATGTGCCACTTGGTAAGTGCCCGAGTTTACAAGTATAGCAAAAGGCAAAAAGTTAAGCCCGCAGCAACAGCAGAGTGCAGAGAAAGAATTGAACAAAATTGGACTAAAGCGTGCAATGAGGGAGGAGAGTTCAGCTACAGAGAAGTGGAGATGATGTCGGCAACAAAAATTGAAGTCGGTTACAGAGAAGTAATGAAATCCTCAAGAGAAGTAGCCGAGTGTGAAGACAAAAGTGAAATGAACAAATGCAATTAAAGGACAAAAAAAAAAACAATTCATTGAGCGAGACGCACTGACCTACATAGACAGGAACTGAAGACATTTCAGTAAACAGAAAAGAAAGCTTAGCTTATCACCGATTCCCTACATATGCGTGGGAGCCGTCAGTAATAATAATAATAATAATAATAATAATAATAATAATAATAATAATAATAATAATAATAATAATAATAATAATAATAATAATAATAATATTTATTGTTGCCATCTTACAATAATCGTACATCAGAACGCAGGCCCGTCAAAGCCAAGGGAGTCAATAATAATAATAATAATAATAATAATAATAATAATAATAATAATAATAATAATAATAATAATAATAATAATAATAATAATAATAATAATCGTTGATCTTGAGACCATTTTATAGAGACCATAAATATATTTTTTCCAAACAAGAGTTAGCCACTGACACTAGCTCCGAAGCATCATTGGACGGAAACAGGACAGTAGTGTCGTCGGCATAGATTATGAATTTGGCATCGGGATCAATATTAACGAGATCATTGACGTAAAGATTAAACAGAAGAGGCCCAAGGATACTGCCCTGGGGAACACCTGCCGTAACAGAAGAAATTTTGGACGATTTGTTGTTAGTGAACACATATTGGCATCTATGCTGCAAGTATGACCGAAATAATTTTAAGGCGACACCGCGGATACCATAGCAGGTAAGTTTATTTAATAATAGTTCATGACTGATGGAGTCGAATGCCTTACTAAAATCAATAAATACCCCTAAAGTAAGCTGGCGGTCCTCAAAATCTTGTAAGATGTATTCTTTCTGCTGAAGAAGTGCAAGCTGAGTCGATCTGTGTTTGCGAAAGGCATATTGCGAGTCAGTGAGGAGGTTTTTAGTTTCAAGGAAGTTAGATACACGGATAAAAATTATTTTTTCTAAAGCTTTCGAAAAGATCGGGAGTATAGAGATTGGTCTGTAGTTGGACATAGCTGATTTATCACCTTTCTTGAATAAAGCTAACACTTTTGCAGCTTGCATTCTACGTGGGAAGACACCCTTAGCGAGTGAAAGGTTATAAATATTCGTTAGTACTGGGGCAATTACATCGTTAACATATTTAACAGGTTTCATCTGCAAGTTATCTATATCACACGTGCTACTGTCTTTTAAATTGAAAAAAATACAGATAAGTTCACCTTCATCAGTTGGCCGGAGAAAAACGGTGTCATGAGGCGCGTCTTTAATATAACGGCAGGCACTGCTATTTGTGGGCAACGTACTAATGTTGGTGAAATAATCATTAAAAACATCAGGTAACATTTCAGGGCTAATATCAACCCCGTCTTTCTTAATAATAACAGGGAGTAGGGCTTCAGGTGAACGACCGAGTAGCGAATTGACCTTCTTCCATATTTTCCTACTATCGCTCGAACAGGATTCAAAATATTTGTTATTATAGCGAATCTTAGCAAGCCGCAGCTGCTTATTAAGTTTGTTACGGTATCTCTTAAACGTGGCTAGATCTGCCATGTCACGGGACACGATGAACTTGTTATATAGAGTATTCTTTTATTTTATTTCTTGGAATAGTTCTGCCGTGATCCACGGTTTTCTTATCTTTGAGGAGCGCTTTGTTTTAGTACGAGTCGGAAAATGCCGATCGTAGAGCACACAAAAAATGCACAAGAAAGTTTCATACGCGAAGTTAGCACATTTTGACTGAAAAATTTAACTCCAGTCAATATGTCGCAGTTCATCACGAAACTTCTGCATTCGCAAGAGTGTAATAAGCCGAGTGGAATATTCACATGGGGAACATCTTTTAATTTTACGGTTTACACTGAAAACAATAGGCATATGATCACTCAGAACAGAAGAACAGACACCAGCTTTGGCGTTGCACTCAGGGAAATTAGTAATAAATAAGTCAATACAGGTGGCTGTGTGGCCGGTCACTCTTGTCGGCACCGAGATAACATTTGAAAAACCGTAGGAATGTAGCAAGAGCTTAAAGTCACCACACAAAGGGGTTAATGCAAGTAGGTCAATATTAAAGTCGCCACCCCAAATAACTTCATAGTGATTATTAGAGATATAAGTAAAGAAGTTTTCAAGGAAGAGAAAAAAACGCTCAATGTTACCATCAGGCGGCCTATACCATACAGTAACCAATAAATTTGAGCATATAACTGAAAGGACCTCATAATCTTTGGTCACTGTACAGAAATCTTCTATACGCTGCACTACTAATTCGTTTCGAACCAGAATGCTAACTCCACCGCCACGTGTAATCGTCCTCGACTGCGTGAAGCATCTGTAGTTCGGAGGGTGCCAAACTGCCGAGTTTTGGTGGTACCACGTTTCTGACAACATGATAAAATCGAAAGAGACGCTTAGACTGCCAAGAAATGCGTCGAGCTCATCATGTTTATTGCAAGCAGACTGACAATTCAAATGAACGCATTTTACGCCATTTCTGTGTGTAGGCCCAAAGTAGTTAAACAAGTCAGAAGGGCACACCCAATCAGCACGAGACATGGTTGACGTATACAAATACAGTCACCAGGAATTCAGGAAACTAGTTTGGCAAGGTCACTGGGGCATTTTATCAAGTGCGCGCGATCGCCCTCTTCTTTTCGAACGAAAACTTTGCCACTTCGGTGCCATGCATAGCAAAAATCGTGCTCATGCGCCCATGCTTTAGCCAACTTCAGTAGGGCCCTGTTTTGCGTAGTTAGGTTTTCCATCATGT
The DNA here is from genome assembly GCF_023375885.2 of Dermacentor andersoni. Taxonomy (NCBI): domain Eukaryota; kingdom Metazoa; phylum Arthropoda; class Arachnida; order Ixodida; family Ixodidae; genus Dermacentor; species Dermacentor andersoni. The sequence goes on along the minus strand of NC_092814.1, from coordinate 122,658,949 downwards.
ACGCGCCGTTCTGAACAGTTGGCAAAGCCTTACGTTTACCGAGCCATTGATCCCTAGTCGATTGATTCGAGAAGCGGACGAGGATTCCAGGAATCTTATCTGAGCTAGAGGGCAGCCGGTGGATCGCAGATACACTTTGCTCAGTTAATGGTGCGAGCTGAGGTTTTGAAGAACTCGACTGTGCTTCCCTACTTTTGGCACCCATTCTGTAACCTTAATGGTCCACCGGTTATCTAACCTACGACCTGCCCAGCTCCATTTTTTTCACTTAATGTCAATGAGCATATCGGCTATCCCCGTTTGCGCTTTTATCCACACCGCTATTTTTCTGTCTCTTAACGTTACCCTTAACATTGTTCGTTCCATCACTTTTTGCGCAGTCATTAACTTGTTTACGGGCTTCTTTGAGAGTCTCCAATTTTCTGCCCATATGTTATAGCACCGGTAAAATGCACTGATTGTACGCCTTTCTTTTCAATGATAATGGTAAGCTTCCAATCAGGATCTGACAATGTCTGCCGTATGCGCTCCAACCCATTTTTATTCTTTTGTAAATTTTCTTCCCGTGATTAGGGTCCCCTGTGAGTAATTGACCTAGGTAAACGTACTCCTTCACAGACTCTAGAGGCTGACTGGCGATCCCGAATTCTCGTTTCCTTGCCCGGTTATTGGTCATTATCTTTGTCTTCTGCATATTAATCTTCAGCCCCACTCTAACACTTTCTCTGTTAAGGTCCTCAATCATTTGTTGTAACTCGTCTGCAGTGTTGCTGAACAGGACAATGTCATCTGCAAAACAAAAGTTGCTGAGATATTCGCCGTCGATCCTCACTCCTAAGCCTTCCCATTTTGATAGCTTGAATACTTCTTCCAAGCACGCAGTGAATAGCAGTGGAGAGATTGTGTCTCCCTGTGTGACCCCGTTCTTTATAGGTATCTTCCTACTTTTCTTGTGGAGAATTAAGGTAGCTGTGGAATCTCTGGAGATATTTTCCAAGATATTTACGTAGGCGGTCTGTACTCCTTGATTACGTTATGCCTCTATGACTGCTGGTATCTCTACTGAATCAAATGCCTTTTTGTAATCTATGAAAGCCATATAAAGAGGCTGATTGTATTCTGCAGATTTCTCGATTACCTGATTGATGACTTCGATGTGATCCATTGTAGGGTATCCCTCCCTGAAACCTGCTTGTTTCCTTGATCGGCTAAAGTCCAGTGTTGCCCTTATTCTATTGGAGATTATTTTGGTGAATATTATATACAATACTGGAAGTAAGCTAATGGACCTATATTTTATTATACTTCAATTCTTTAACGTCTCACTTTTTGTGGATTAGTGTAATGTTGGCATCCTTCCAGTTTTCTGGAACCCTTGAAGTTGATAGACAGTTCGTATAAAGGGCCGCCAGTTTTTAAAGCATTATGTCTCCTCCATCTTTGATGAAATCGACTGTTATTCCATTTTCTCCTGCCTTTTTTCACCATTCCATGTCTTGCAAGGCCCTTCTAACTTTATCGGTAGTTATAGAAGGAGCCTCTGTATCCTGTTAATTACTACTTCGAATGGACGTACCGTGGTAGCTCTGGGTACTGTACAGGTCAGTATAGAATTCTTCCGCTGCTTTTAGTGTATCTTCGAGAATGCTGCTGATATTACCTTGCTCATCTTTCAGTGCATATATCTTGCTTGATCCTATGCCAAGTGTCCTTCTCACTTATTTCATGGTGCGTCCATTTTTTTACAGCTTCCACAGTCTTTCACACGTTATAGTTTCGAATATCCCTTATTTTCTCCTTGTTGATCAGTTCTGACAGTTCCGCGAATTCTATCTTATATCTTTAGGTGGACACTTTCATTCTTTGTCGTTTCTTTATTAGGTCCTTAATTACTTGGGAGAGCTTGCCTACTGGTTGCCTTGGTGCCTTGCCTCCCACTTCAATTCCTGCCTCTGAAGTCAGCCTAGTTACGGTTTCATTCATTACCTCTATGTCATCTTCATCTCTCTGTTCTAAGGTTGACTATTTGCTTGCAAGTACCAGCCTGAATTGGTCCGCTTTTACCCTTACTGAGTCTAGGTTGGTCTGTTTCTTCTTGACCAATTTTGCTCTTTCTCTCTTCAAATTAAGGTGAATCCTAGCCCTCACTAACCTATGATCACTGCACTTTACCATACCTATCACTTCTACATCCTGCACTATGCTGGGATCAGCAGAAAGTATGAAGCCAATTTCATTTCTTGTTTCACCATTAGGGCTTTTCCAGGTCCACTTTCTGTTGCTACGCTTCCTGAAAAAAGTGTTCATTATTCGAAGCTTATTCCTTTCTGCTGCGAATCCTACCAGCATCTCTCCTCTAGCGTTCCTAGAATAGACGCCGTAGTTGCCAATTGCTTGTTCACCAGCCTGCTTTTCTCCCACTTTTGCATTGAAGTCGCCCATTACTACAGTATACTGAGTTTGCACTTTTCTCATCGCTAATTCAACATCTTCATAAAACTGATCTATTTTATCATCATCATGAATGGAGGTTGTAGCGTAGGCTTTTACTACCCTTATTCTATAACTCTTATTGAATTTTATTACGACTACTGCTACCCTTTCATTAATGCTGTATAATTCGTTAATGTTGCCCGCTATCTCCTTATGAATTAGGAATGCTACCCCGTATTGCTTCTTATCTGGGAGTCCTCTACAGCAGAGAACGTGGCCGTTAGTCAGCACAGTATAAGCCTGACCAGTTCTAACCTCGCTAAGGCCAATGATATCCCAAGAAATGCCTGATAGTACCTCAAAGAGTCCTGATAAGCAAGCTTCACTCGCGAGAGTTCGGGTGTTATACGTTGCCAGGTCAGATCAGGTCCAGAAAAAGTTTCCAAGCATATATAATCACCGCTTTGCTAAAACTGACACTGCACCTTGCTCTAGCACTGTTGGATTATTGTCATTGCCTTTACATCGCTACTGACCTAATCGCACTTACTTTCTGTTTCTTTTCAAACTCTTTCATGGTGTCGTTACCTGCCCCGAACTCCTCACTTTTATCATGTTTCGTACTCTGCATAAGATCACCACAGAACATAGACCTTTACGTGTTCCTGCCTGTCATCACCAACACTCAACCGTTCACAGAATACTGAGTCTTTATAACACTTATTTTCATGGTATCGATATTTTTTCATAACTCGCTGTCATTGTTCTTTTCCGAGCTTTGCGTTGTTGTGTCATAGTTTCACAGATTGCTCAACTGCCATTCCTCTCATCTTTTCTTTTGTATTTGCCTTGCGCCTTATTGTATGTACAGTCTTCTTTTCAAGCTGGTTCTTTTTTATTCATAGTTTTTTTTTTTGCTTATATTCCCCTTCAGTTTTCTTTTTTTTATTATTAATGTGCGCGCGCGCCAGCACTTAGACCTTAGGGTTGTTCCTGGGTACGGTGAATAAATAAATCACAGATTGATTGATTACTTGATTGATTGATTGATTAATTGATTGTAGTTAATCATGGAAACACATATAAACACAACACAGAGATGAAGAAAAGCGGTCTAGCAATTGTGTCCTTAAAGGGACACCACGAACACCCTCTTGAAGAGTAGAGCAGCAAAGGAAATTGTTGAAGGAGAGAAAACGGAAACGGAAAGGGAAGAGGAATGGCACAGCATGAATACATAACATCGCTCACAGAGTATACAGGGTGCATGTCAAACGCTTAAAATAAAGAGAAAAAGAAAGAAGAGCCTACAAAATGTACTCGAATTAGGCCACTACAAATTAACTATCTGCTCAGGGGGACATTATCTGCATGAAAAATAAATCAATTCATTCACTACTTACCCTAATTTAATCATGTCAATTCTTAATCAAAACTTTACGGCACATTTTTACAACTGAAGGGAATCGTCACAAAAGCCTGATAGCGCGTTTCCAGATTTCCACATGGCCATGTATATAGTCCGATGTAACTGGCGTCAAATTTTTCGTTCAACTTACCCGATTACGCACACAGCACTAGCGAAACGCGGCTCACTGTCACCTCCACTGCGACGTCGTTCGGCAGCGCAGCACAAAGCCTGGCCACATTGCGCGCGCTGTGCTGCTGAAGTGACTACGCGTTACAATGGGGAGCCGCGCAAAGCGCCAACTATTGGAATCGGCTCGTGGCAAGAAGGAAGCGCGACGGCAGCTTCATTTTACGCCACGCCGTCTTTACGCCACGCAGGAGTGGAGGAACAGAGAGCCGCGCTTCGCCTTGGCGGGTGCTTAATCAGGTAACTTGAACGAAAAACATGACCCCAGCTATTTCGGTCTACGTGGCCATCTTGAAATGTAAAAAAAATCCGCAAGAGGACTTTTATAACGATTTTCTTCAACTTTGCACTAAACATTAAACTAATTAATGCAATCGGTTTAATTAGCGAATGATTTTCCCCTGGTTTTTCTTGCAAATGATGTCTGCTAGGCAGATACTTCCTTTGTAGTGACGTAACCTGAGTAAATTTTGTCGGCTTTGTTCGACATTAAAACAAGAACACATCCCGCGTATCAGCATTACAGTCCCGTTGTTGCGAAGAATCGTACAGTACAGCTTTGAGAGCCTCGTAGCAAATCGAAGCTGGACTTTCTGAAAATAAATCAGTGAGTGCAGTTCGAAAAAGGTTAAGCTTCTGGAACTTGCTCAGTAGCACAGAGCGACAACTGTCGAAATACGGGAATTCTCAAAGCCAGCGCTCAAGCATCGCGCTGTAACGTCCACAAGCAGGGCACGAAGGGCCCAGCGCACGCCATTGTTGGGGCGAGAAGGACGCACCCGTCGCCTAACTTGCGCAGAACCGACCTTGCGGACAGCCATAGATTGGCGTAGGGTATGCGATCACTTCGCGCCGCGCCCGTCCGGGTGGGAGCGTTGCAGGGGGCGGCTTACAAGCAGGAGGGCGTCGTCGATGTTGCGTAGTTAGAGCCGGCACGACAATCAGCCGCGCACGAGTGCACAGCGAGCGAGGTGGAGGAACACTACGCACGATGACCACGAAGGAGGGAAAAAAAATACTGACCAATACGTCATCCACCACTACCACGCAACAATAAAGTCAGGGTAAACGCGCTACCGATATAGAGATTCATAAAAAGAATCGACTTTCACTCAGTGGACTCCAAAGTGGACATTCTATACAGGCTCTCTCAAATATACATTTAAAAATACGTTAAAAATTAAATAAGAGAAAGAATGACAGGGGAGGGACTACTGTCATGGGTCCAATGTTCAGTAATTAAACTAGAATTTAATGACTGCGCCGGCCTAACTAATTATAACTGATCAATTAATGATGGAGCTGACAATTACGAAGCTGTAGGCAGAGGTTAAAGTGTTTCTGAAGTGCTATCACTTGCGCAGCTCTTATTCCGAGCCGCAGCTGCTGATGTGGTGTATGCCCCCCATCGTTCCCGCGATTGCAAATGTGTAGCAGAAAAACTTGGATTCGGGCGAGTTGGTTCACAGCTATTCAAAAGGCGCAGCGCGACAGTCACCGCTCCTGTCGCGCTGCGCCTTTTCAATACTACAGCAGAAACTCATCTGTCATTTCGAACTCTTTTTCTTTTCTGTAACTAGTGAACCTGATGTCGTTTCTAAATTATATATTTCCATCATATTTGATAACAAATTCACCTCAATAGACACAGAACCTTGAAAGTGGTCTAAAATGACGGACAATCGCAGCTGAGACGCAACTATTGAAAATGCGAAGAAACTATTGGAGAATATGGTTTCTTCTTTTCTTTTATTTTGCAATCGCATTTTTGTGCGCCCACTCCTGATCACAGGCTTTCGTAAGAATCTAAATACTGTGTCAACAAACAAACAAACAAACAAACAAACAAACAAACAAACAAACAAACAAACAAACAAACAAACAAACAAACAGGGGGCACGAAGGGAGGAGGGGAGTGTTTCTGTTAGATATTCAGTTGCACCACAACTCACGGCGTCCAGCTCATCTTGTTTCTCATTAGATGATGTAAAGAGAGTGACTGCGCCGCAGACAAGTTTTGTGTTCCAGCAAAAAAAAAAAAAAAAAAAACAGAAATATTACACGCCAGTTATTCTCAGCGCATCCTGTAACCTTTTTAAATTGAACCTCGGATCAGTTTGTAGTTATAAATGGTCGAAATTAAGAAACGTTTCCTACTAAGATACTTGGATATAAATCGCGTGGGCATTTATTTTTGACAGTCAGTGCACTGTCATTTTGATCCCAGCAGAATGCACAAGGTCTTCGCATGTGAAAGGTGTCATCGAATACCCATTACAGTGTGCTGCTTTGTGCACCGGAACTATAGGGACCGAATTCACAAATATCTTCGTTCGCAAGAGCTCTTTGCCATTGACCGGTCGCCTTTGCTAATAATATATGTCCAGCATCGCGATCGGCTGACACACCCACAACTTTAGCGTGAATACGGACGTATACACGGCACTGATGCTACACATACTCGTATAGTTTATTTTTGTTCTTCTCGTAAAGGAATGAACATAATCGATTCAGACGGTTAATCTCTGGCTAATTTGTATTTAAATTCAATAATGCAGAGACAGCACGTTTGCGTGAACGTAATAGGCGCCTGTGACAGCGCCTAAAACCGTCTGTTGATTAGTTATGAAACTGACGCTTATATACAGGTGGACCTGGAACGGGCGAGTTTCAGCGAAGACTCGCTGTGTAACGTTATTGGCGTTCCACTCGCAATTTTACCAGAAAGACCACCTCGGGACAAAACTGTGTGGAACACCAATGCATCATTTGCGGGAGAGCTTGGAGGCAAATATTTTGAAAATGGCGACCGTCTCAGGATTTCTTAGCGTGCTTTGAGCCCTGACCGGCTTCAACTATACGTACACGCCATTACAACACGCGCGTGAGTGAGCGATTTATTCTCATGACATTGGAGATGCTGGCAACTGTTGTGTTGCCGGCTTCTCCGCAAACAACAGATTGTCCAACGAGTAAAGGATGACAGTATGAGGTGATATGAAAAGCGAATACCCAAACGGTCCGACAATGAAGCACTTTTCGTGAACAAGCTTAAACAAGAAGTCACTATAGAAAAGAAAAGTAGCACGCAAATCAATCTATAACCCGCACTGAGCGCTACGCTATAACAATAACACGCAAGGACATACAAAGCATTAATACATAGATACAATATTACTTTTCAGTAAAGAATGTTATTAAAGCTTTCAGAGCTGACCGTTGTAATGATGCGTTATTCACAGCAGTCGGTTACAACCCGAGCTTCGTATGGGAATAGGGTGCTACTGAAGGAACTGACGAAAGTCTGCACACCTGAAGCGTAAACCATTAGCATATCATTGAAGCATAAAACCGTCGTTGTTGGAATCAGGCATCTTGAACCTATGGGCGAAGAACTGCTTGTAATGAAGATTTTAATGATTCAAGAACCATCAGAGCTGTGATCTCAGGAAGCTCCAATGCCTGAGGAAGTTCGCGGTTGACGGCTCTTATTGCAGAAAACATCACGGGGAGCGCGAGCTGGTCCATCTTGCCAGTACGTTCTTGGACACGGAGTTGATCTGTGAAACACCCAGTATCCAGTACGCGGGAGCGCGATAAAATTTATAATGTGTAAACTAAACTTTGTAGAGTCTATTTCGCCTCTGCTGGTCTTACTCGTCATTGTTCGCGTGCCACTCACAGGCAACAAACTTGTCCCACCCGTAATATTGCATTTTATGCCCATAATCGGAAGCGGAAGCGATAAAAATATGGTGCCCGAGAAGTTTCGGACATGCCTTTTCAGGTCCTCATACAGTCAACAACCTTCGCCTCCTCCTCTTCTTTCCTATATCTGCGGCAGGAACAGTTATGAAGTGAGCATGCGCTGTCTCAAGGTCAGTAGTTGATTAATCACGTCACGGAAGGCCAGCTCGACGCATGCAGGAATCAGGAAACGTCGCCACCGCGCTTCGGAGCACATCGTCTGCGCGCTCAAGAAAAATGCGACGATTGCTGCACGCGTGTTCTCCCTCGAGACTCCACACAGCGCAAATGCGTTCCCTCCGAAAAGGAGGCCGCGCGAGAGTGTCACATCAGGAAAGCTCCGCCCGAATGCCTCGTTCCCAAACACAGTCTTCTCGTCGCCGCCAGAGTTAACGACGGACAACATTGCAGGCGTCTGCTGCTATACACACAACTGAAGCCAAGCAGTCGTGCGATAATTTTCCACGTGTTCGCGTCACCCTAAGGAACGCGATTACGATTTTTCTCGTGTGTTGCTCATAAACAACGGGATGGTAGGATGAAACGGTTCGCAGAACGCGATATTTCTCTGTAATATGCATCCTTCTTAGGCTATATATCTGAGAAAAACCTACGTCCTGGCACGCGTCATGTTTAAAGGGCCCCCACTAGGTCTGGCCATTTTGAGCTGGCAAGCACAGAGCGTGCATTGCTCGATAACGATCACGTCTGCAAAGTACTACATCACTACGCGCCGCGGAAAGATCTGAAATTTCAAATTAAACATCGTTTTGTCTTCGCCTCACGGCCACCGCGTTAAAAGCTGGAGGATGACGTACACGTGCTTGCGCGCCTACGTACACGTGTTCGCACTGTGGCGTCGCTCGTGGTGACACGTGACTTCGAGATTTATTCAAGCCAACATCTGTTATTTGTGCAGTATGTTGCTTGAACTGACGACTTAAAGCTTAGAGAAATAATAAAACACACAAACCGAATGTCTGCATGTTTTTGCTTTACTTCGCACCGCAGCAAGAGAGATGTACTTCCGTTTCGTCTGCTTGTTCCCACGTCGTGCAGTTGCGCGCGCAGACACCGAAACTATGTCACTTTCTACCGTGTTCCAGTGTGAGATCGTGCTCTGTGATCCGCTTCTGTCTACCTCAGTATTCGTGTAGCACTGACTTATACCGCTAGTCAGGTGTCCTCGTGCACAGTGCGTACAATCGTGCGCTGCGCGAAACGAGACAATCATAACAGCTCCCGCGCGATGCCGTCAGCGGATGTGCGCCGCGCCGTAAAAAAGCGAGGAAAAAAATGAAGGCGGGGCCCGTGACGTATGCGTTACGCGATCCTCGAGGTACCGTATGGAAGAGTGCAGGGAAGGAATTTCGCTTGCGAAGGCTAGAGGGGGCGAGTGAAGAGAGTGTCTAGCTTTCAAAAGGACTTCTTCTTGGGCAAGTTGGTGCTTAGATTTCCTAGGTATACTCTGTGGGGCAAAATACATTTCTTGAAAAGGGACAGAAGAAAGGAAGACAGTGAAGCGGTTGGCGCTTCAGTGTCTTCCTTTCTTCTGTCCCTTTTCAAGAAATGTATTTTGCGCCACAGAGTATACCTAGTGTCTAGCTTGGCAGTGGTGCTCACCTCCTGAAATCATGGGTTCGCGGCAGTGAAATATTTCTATCTCGGCTATGAATGAGCCGATTTGAAAAATTTTTCCGACAGAACGCTCCCTATAGGACACGTAACAACTTTCAGCATATATAGAGACTATGAAGTGGCTCTTGTGGGGAACCCCGTTTTCCACTGCTCTCATTTTACGAGTATTTTTGCGTGTTTTCGGGAGGCGCCGCTCCCGAGAACTTCGGCGATGGAAGCGGAGTCAGCTAGACGTCCGCAGAAGACAGACGTCACAGCGTCAAGCGCTCCGAGGAAGCGCAATCACCTCATGAGCGACACAGGCAGCTAGGACACCCTGCTATAGTACTCTGGTTCAGAAGAAGATCTGTCGGAGGACGGTGGTTACTTGACAGTTGTAAGGTAAAAAGGAAAGAGGAGAATCGTCACTGCTTCCTCGTCTTCAACAAGGACGACGGCGATGGCAAAGAACAATGACACGGCTCATAGCATCCTCTTCTTGCCCGAGACACTGACCGATGACCTGAATCGGCTAAACAGCCAAGTCATATCTTTAACACTGGAGGCTCTTGTTCCGAATGAGATTACGGATGTGAGAATTAACACCCATAAGAACATTCTCGCGGTCGATGTCAAGGACAGATCAGCGCTGGATATCTTGAGTACAGTCAAAATGCTGGGCAAGGTAAATGTTCGCACCATAATACTACAGGACAGCGATACTTCATCAGGTTTGATTTATGATATCGATGAGTCAATCAACGACAACAATCTACCTATTTTGGTTAAACCCGCCACAGCAGATGTAACTATTTTTGAAATCCGTCGCCTAGGAGAATCTTGTTGTGTGAAGGTAACCTTAAAGGGAGGAAGCTTGCCGTCACACATGAAAGTAGGATTTTTTCCCCATCCAGTGCGACTGTTCCTTCCAAGACCACTTCAGTGCCGTAATTGTTTGAAGATCGGGAATGTCAGCGGCTTATGCAAAAATTCGACCGTGTGCCCAAAATTCTCTGAGCAGCAGAGTGCTGATGCTTGCCGTGCGACTGATTTCAAGTGTGCCAATTGCTCCGGTTCCCATAAAGCATCGTCGAAAGACTGCCCGAGACACAAGACAGAGCTGAAAGTCTTAAAACACATGGTGAGAGACAACTCAACGCACAGAGAGGCCGCCGTCAAAGTGCGACGGCATCGTTTCCGCCAAAGACGATCTTCGTCTACTAGAAATACTGAGACCGTCGTGAGAAAGACGCTACTTCCTGCAGCTGGTGCTCCCAAGTGGCTCACCCACACTAACAACATGGTGTCTGATGACGCAGTGAATACGCCTACTGCAAACGCCTGGCCTGCACTTCCGACATGAAGTTCGCCAGCAGAATAAAGATCAACGGTGGACTACCAACGCACCAATGACGGCACAGATCACGTGTGAGGTCAAGAAAAGCAAGTAATCGCTATAATCATGTCTCTACCGAAAGTCATTCGAGTGTTGATAAGTGACATGCAGACGCCATCTGCTCGAGTTGCACTTGCGTGTGCTGGATGGTCTGGATCCGGTTCTTGCGAGCCTCGAGTAGCAAGCACAATGGCTCTACTGCGTCAGCCGTTCTTCAGGCAAGTCAAGGAAGCGTATATTATGCAATGGAATGCCCGTGTACTGAAATCCCGTATTGCTGATATTAGCCATTATATTTTCACCAATCGATTCCCCAATATTGTCGTCTGTGAACCGAACCTACAGAAACTCGTCCGGATCTCAGGCTATGAAGCTTATGTGTCATCGACTTGTAATGAAATTAGCAAGGTAATCATCTACATATGGTGCGAACTGAATTGCGTTGTTCATCCACTGCGGCCACATGAGAGTAATCTGTGTGTCTGTTTGACCGTCAAAAAACACGAACTTTCGTTTACCCTAGTGGGCGCTTACTTTTCTGCATCAAGTCGTTTCGACAAACAGATACAGTGACATTATAGATGCGACTCCTGGTCCATGGATTGTTGTTGGGGACTTTAACGCAGATCATTCACTTTGGGGAAGCATCAAGGTAAATTCCAAAGGAAGAAACCTCGTTTCCTTTGCCTGAGACCATGAACTTTGCTGTCTAAACGATGGCAGTCCCACGTTTCTGCGCGGCCGGACGTACAGTAGTTGTTCAGAATTAGCTTTTGTCTCACGATGCCTCACTCGCCGCGTCCTTTGGTTCGCAGATATAGAAACCCACAGAAGCGACCACATTTCTATACTTACTTGAAGATGAAAGGCCTAACCAGATCCGCTCCATCAAATTTTAAACAAGCTACAGATTGGCCCGTGTTTAAATCACTTATGGAAGACGCACGCCACGAAGGTTTTTCGCCCACACTAGAAATTCAGGTTGCTAAGGCTATGCAGAATGCTATGCGTTCATTTCGGCAATTGGAAAAAATACACAGATTTTGATGCGGAAATACTCAGCCTCCGTGCAATCCGACAGCGAGCGGAGCGACGGTACACACGGACTAAATCGGTTTACGACCTTAGAGAGGCCAGACGCATTCAAAAGAAAATTCAACGTCGCTTTGCTGTACTGCAAAATCAACGCTGGAAATCCTTTTGTGAGTCTCTAGGTCCACGTAAACCTCTCTCGGTTGTCTGGAGAATAGTCCGCGGACTTCGAACAGCTCCTCAACAGCGCCGTCCATTTAAATCTCTAGCCCTCCATCATGGACGCCGAGAAGTCGACGTAGACGAAGATTACTGCGCAAGGATCGCGGGTCCGGCGTTCACGTATTCACCTTGCTCACCTATTTCCATTGACCCCCCTTGCTCCCGAGATCTTCGTATGGACGCTCATTTCTCCATTGAAGAACTGGAGGCCGCACTTGCTGGATGCAGGCGATCTTCGTCACCGGGACCCGATGGCATCACATACCCTGCGCTTGCAAACCTTGGTCAAAAGGCCAGGGATGCACTTCTTGACCTATACAACGCATCATGGCATGATGACATGGTCCCTACCACGTGGAAATCCAGTCGCCTTGTTTCCCTCCTCAAGCCTGGCAAATCTCCATTGGAATTGTCATCTTACCGACCAATAGCACTGGTCAGCTGTGTCGGCAAGCTAATGGAGAGAATGATCATTACACGGTTAAAATGGTACTTGGAATTTCACAACGTCTATCCAGAGGTAATGGCTGGCTTTCGACGCGGACGCTCGTCAATAGATAGCGTTATTTACCTGGTAACATATGTACAGCACCAGAAACATCTGAAACGAATCACTGTGGCCTTATTCCTTGATGTTAAAGGTGCGTACGACAATGTAGATCATCATACAATTGTGAACGCCTTAGAAGCTGTAGGGACTGGTGGACACGCCTTTCGCTGGATACGCAGCTATTTGATTGGAAGATATTTCTTCATTTTAACTGAAGACGGACAAACGCCGTCTAGCTATACCAGTCGTGGTGTACCGCAAGGCGGAGTACTCAGCCCGACCCTGTTCAACCTGGTGCTCGTTGGTCTCGCCGATTCATTACCGCAAACCACTCAGCTCTCCGTAAATGCAGACGACATTTGCCTATGGGCTTCAGGAGTGACATGTGTACAAATCCACGCACGACTTCAGAAGGCTTCAGCGGCCGTGTCAACATACTTTAGAAGGCAAGGTATGGAGATTTCACCTGAGAAATGTGCACTAATTGCTTTTAGTCGCAAAGCGATGGCGCCATATGCTTTGCGGATTAATGACCAAACTGTGCGATAAAGACGAACGCGCAGATTTCTTGGCGTCATCATTGATAGAGACTTGTCTTGGAGCCCTCACGTCTCGTACATGACAAAGCGCTTGGCCGCCGTTGTGGACCTTCTTGCGTTTCTCGGCGGGAAGTCCTGGGGCGCAACAGTACCATCAATGTTGCAACTATATGAAGCACTGTTTTTGGGCTTCCTGCGGTAAAGCTTACTTGTACTAAGTAAGCTTTACCTTGCACTACAAATATCCAAATATCCAAATATACTTGCACTACAAATATCCGCAAACTCCAGAGTGTGCAAGCACAAGCACAAGCACTCAGAACTTGTCTTGGTCTCCCAAAAACTGCGTCCTCGATTGCGACAGTGGCCATTGCCAGAGACGCTCCTTTGACAGTCTACATTGATACAGATGTCCTGAGAGCACACATCCGACACCTGACTTGGATTCCCTCTCACCATCTTGCTTGCTTGTCAGCAAAGAGGCCACATTCAACTTTTGCCAAAAGTATTGTAAGACATCAGTCCTATACTTGCCATCACAATTTACGCCTGCTACACGATTATCAGACCCATTGTGGTGCCTGCACCGGCCGCAAATTCAATTGAAATTTCCAGGCACCAGAAACAAAGCTGGAGAGCCGTTGCAAGCTTTGAAGCGAGCAACTTTGGAACACATTCACAACGTGCACAGGTTCCGGCAACATGTCTACACAGTTGGTTCGGTAAAACTCAACAGCTCTGCTGCTGCAGTCGTCCATCCCGGTGAAATATGAAGAAATCAAATTAAAAACTTCATGAGTGACCACATCGACAGGTGCAAAACCTGCGGCACTCCGTGCAGCACTTGATTTCATTAATCAGGAACCTCTACAATAATGGACAGTCCTTAGTGACTCTAAGGCAGCACTCCAGTGCATACAAAGCCCAATGCGCCATGGACCCAATGAACAACTGGCCTTAGAAATTCGACACATATCATCGCAGCCATGATAAGGGACACAACATAATCTTTCAATGGCTTCCAGGACATTGCAGCATTAGCGGTAATGACCACGCCGACGAAGCCGCCCGATCTGCACATGAAAGCGGTCAACGTGTCTTGATTCCGCTGTCGCGAACAGACGCTGCGGCTGGGCTGCGATTGATGTCTCGTGAATGCACTTTGCCCCTGTGGGACTCGAACGTTTTCGCCATGTGTCGTTTGCGTTCGTTGTCTCCGGACATACGTATGCACCTACCACCTGCGTTACCAAGACGAGAACAGACCATGCTGTACCGTCTGTGGCTAGGCGTTGCATTTACGAACTCATATGCTTTCCTTATTGGAATGGCCAACAGCCCCACGTGCGACGCATGCAACAGCAATGAGAAGCTCGGACATATGATGAGCCTTAGTTCAAAAGCTTTACGTTTTGGGCGAGTTGGTTGTACATGGTTGTACATTGCGCATGTTGTGTGTCCCTTCTTCGTTCGGCGTCCTGCATTTATGCGCGCAAAAGTTTATTAAGGACCATATATGTGCCTGCCCACGATATAGTGCCCAGAGACAAGTGATGTGTAGAGTACTGGACCAGTTGGACAATCGTCCATTATCAGAACTCAAAGCTTTGGGTCACTACTCCCAAAGGACATCCGCGTTGAAGGCCTTACTCGCATTATTAATGTTCCTACGGTTTACGGGGCTAAACGATAGACTTCTTTCCTTCTTTTCCGCACATTCTATGTGTTTTTGCGTCTCTCCTCTGGTTTATGGGGCCAACCGCTACAGTGTTTCAGCGTGGCGCGCTTCTTGGTTCTTTTAATTCCGCGATTCCCTCCCTTTCGCGCAACATAGCCAAGCGCAATGCCAGCCAGTTGATTAACATCTCTGGCTTTTCTCAACTCTACAGTCGGTCTCCCTTTCTCAGTGCATAAATACTGTAAACGAACGAGCTAATGCATCGCGCAAGTGCACTCAACGTTTAATATTATAGACATGCGAGGGAAAAATCACTTGCAACCGCATTAGCCGCTGGCACAGCGTCTTTACCAATAACCGAATCCCAAAGATCGTGTTTCCGTCACTTGAACTTTGTTTTGAAACTCAGCGTTATTTATAACAGGAGTCTCAAACTCAAACTCATGCCTGCGGTCAACGTGCGTTCTATATATTGAATGTTTACCTGTCCTCCCCTAATTCACGTCGGCCTCAGAAAACTTTCTACCGCTTAGCCAAGCATGTCACAGTGCGTCCCGCATGCATATAGAGCTTACTGTCGTGTATTCGCGGCCCGCGATACCTGACCAGAGTATGATGCCCCTCATACATCCAAAGACGTTACTAATGTACAAGAAGGCCCGCACTGTATACAAGTGAATTTACATCTTTAAAGTCTACCTAAAAGAAGTCTTCTTTCGAGGTCAAAGTACGTGAAGTTTCCTTTTCAAAACTGCGTCAAGTCGATAGCCTCGTTCTTTGCTCTGTTGCGTCGATGAAAACGGCTGACATCCCTTCGCAATCATTCGCAACGAGGCTTCGCACTCAGTTGTCTTACAAAGCGCCGCCGAGCTGAGCGCTCTGTTCGCGTCCATAATGCATTCTGGTACAGGCACAGCATTACGAGAAAGCTTTGGCTGTGGGAAGTCGACAGAGAAAATCTCTTCTCGATTAGTTACGATCATGTGATGTGCGACCAAACGGCGCTCAATGTAGCTTCAGGTAAATACATATGACCTCATCACTACCAGATCAGGCCGCATCAGGCTTGCCTACGTGGTCTTGGTGTTTAGCGTCGTCTGTTGAAGCTCATGATAGAAACGAGAAATACAGCAGGAAATAATTTTGTTAAAATATTTATCTTTCTTTCAAAAATAGCCAGAAATATTGTGCTATGCTCGCCGCGAAGCCACGAATTCTTATTGATGGTGCCTGGTGCAGGTAAATGTCCATAACGCGTGCACTCGACGCAACAAGCGCACGCTGTAAGGCAGAAATTACACTGCCGTGGACTGTTCAATGCGTTCGAAACCGTTTGTGCCTAAATGGTGACGGTCTGGATTCGTTGGTGAAATAAATTAAACAAAACTGCAGTTACAAAAAAATATATTTTTTATTTCATGTTGATAATATAAAAGCCGCGTTCGCAGCGTTGGCGCCGTGTTTCCCTGCAGCTCCAATGCTTTATTCTCTATTTTTAGTACAGCAACACCTATATCGCAGTTTTTCGTCCCTTGAATTGGAAAAAATAGGCTAAAGGACAACCGGGAAAGAGGAAGTACTGTGTCAGTGTTGCAACTTCTCGTGTTTCTAGCGTTTCGTCGTCGTCATCATCATCATCATCATTGCTATTATTATTACCTGCAGTGGGACCTGTTTGCTTTTTCTAAATGGTGCAAAGTTACCTACCTTTGTTACCTGACCTTGAATGCAGTAAGACCAAAGTCATGATTTTCACACGCAAAAAAGTAAGCATTTCTGTTTCTTATTCTGTAAATTCTGTGCCATTGCGTAAGGTCTGTAAGGTCAATGATCTCGCTGTACTTTTATAGCGAAGCTGTTTTGCAGACACTGTGCAGTTGTTGTCGGACTTCGCTAAAAATGAGCCACGTGACCTAGCGGTAGAGGAAAAGAAGAGCTCAACAGGGGGGAAAGGGGCTTGAGTGACCCCTTTCCCCCTGTGAGAATGCTATCTTATACACGAATCTTATACGGTTTTCACACAATGCATTTACGGCGACCGAGCCAAATCGGCATCGAATTTACCGACAATCGATTCCACCCTGCCGCGAAAGAAACAAATATTATGCTGGCGGTTTGCGGCCAACGACCAGCGCCCAGCGATTGAAACGCGTTACTAGAAGCGCGTGGCTGCCGGAACTTCTTGCTGGCGCAAGAAGTGCCGGCAGCCACGTCAATCGTCAAAACAATCCAACCAATCGTCGAAACGATTGCAGCGCCCGAATCTCCAGTGGGGGGCTTTGCGCCCAATATACGGAGCTTTGGATTAGTGCTTCCGCACATTCCATCCCAGCTACAACTATGGGAAGACCACGAGTAGTGCGTACTCCTGATATCGAGGAAGAAGCTGCCTACTTCAAGCGTCGGCGAGAGTTAGTTCGTAAACGGGCTCGTCGAAACAGGGCATGCCTCACGCGCAAGAAAACAAAAGAAAACAAATAAAGCACTGAGAGAACCTAAAAAAAAAACACGCCTAAAGCATGCTCACCACGCGAAGCACGCAAAAGCGAAAATGAGGCGAAAGAATGCTGAAACAAAATATTTGCAATATAGACTGCTTGCGAAGTTTGACTTGCATGGTGTAACACTCGGTGTAACTAACACATCTTCGCCGTTCGACCACCTTCACGGACTGGAAGGGGCGGTGATATTTTGATGCAACTTTACACTTTTACCAAATCCGTAGGCACCAAACTAAACCAAACCAAACTTACACTTTTCAGCACACACTAAACGCGTTGCAATGCGGAGTATGTGCTCTCTTCGCTCTGTTTGCAGACTGTCGAGAGAATTCAATTCTCCTGCATCGTTCCGCAAGTCGTACACAACAATCTGGCTTGCTCAACTCGAATATGCGTCGGTCGTCTGGAATGGCATTTCTAGATCCAACAGTGACATTAAAGATCGGGCCCAGAAAAAGTTTCCAAGCATATATCATCACCGCTTTGCTAACACGGACACTGGACCTTCTTCTAGCACTTATGGATTATTGTCATTGCCTTTACTTCCCTACCGACGTAATCGCGCTGACCGTCTGTTTCTTTTCAAACTCCTTCAGGCATCCTCACCTGCCCCGAACTCCTCAGTTGTATCATGTTCCGTATCCCACGCATTGGATTGGATTGGAGAAACTTTATTTATGCCTGCAGTTGGGCGCTCGCGCGCCCCGACGAGGGCCTACGTCATCCTCGAAGTTGCCGTTACTCGGCGCGGATCCCGCGCAGGATCACCAGAGAATATAGAACTTTCCATGTTCGTGCCTGTCATCACCAACACTCAACCGTCCACAGAATACAGGCTCTTTATAACGATTATCTTCATGATCTCGATATTTTTCTAACCAGCTGCCACTGTTTCTTTTCTGAGCTTTGCGCTGTTGTGTCATACTTTCACACATTTTTCAACTGCCCTCCTCTTCCGCTTTCTTTTGTATTCACCTTGCGCTTTGTTGTATATACACCCTACTTTTCAAAATTATATTTTTATTCCTTGTTTTTTTTTTGCTTATATTCCCATGTCGTTTTTTTCTACTGTATACCCTTCCTGGGCATGGTAAATAATAATAATAATAATAATAATAATAATAATAATAATAATAATAATAATAATAATAATAATAATAATAATAATAATAATAATAATAATAATAATTATTATTATTATTATTATTATTATTATTATTATTAATTTTGCTATTATAACAGTGCTATGCAAGGTAGCAGACAGGGCTGTCATGTTTCAGATGTAATCTCAGCCGTGCACTTGCTCGAGACGACTGGCCGACCGGTCTCGGACAACCGGACCAATCTTGCTCGCGGCGTTGCTCTCACTGACCACACAACGTTCTTACCGGATTGCGCCGGAAGTGCAACGGCGGCCCGACAGCGATGCGCAGGTGGTTTGCGCACCATTGCGAGTGTTTACTTGAACTTAAACTGCGTGAAACCTCGCTAGTCTTACCAAGCGTAATGCGGTACTGTTACGACTGCTTAGCACTCAGGGCGAAACAGTTAATTTTTAAAGCTGTAGGCTGACACTTCCGTGATCCCAGCGGAACTGATAACTTCTGTTCCCGTTCCAACGGCAAAACAGTCTGGAACTCATTAGGTCAGTCAATTATCCAGAGTATGCAAAACATAGCGGTCCTTCTCCATTGACCTTTAGGAGAAAACAATTCTGAAAACTTATGTGAACAGACGTGGTAGGGCATTAAAGAAAAGAAGAAAGAAACCTGAGTACATTATAATACGGAGTCCACCGAAACAATGACAACGTCCTCAATATGTCGGTGCTGAAACTCACTGGTGAAAGCAGATTGCGGGTAACACAACCGCGTGTCAGAAGTGCACGTAGGCATAATTTCTCATTTATTTCTGCAAACGTGCAGTCCCGACTAGCAATTCTCTACGGGCGAATGACGTTCTGACACGTGCCTACTAAAACATTTGGAATGAGTCAAAGCTGTACGCGTTAAGCAGAATATAGGAAAAGTTGGCGGCTGCCTGCTGCCTTTCATGCTCACATTTGAAGGCCCATAACTTGTTGCCTCGAAGGCCCTGGCTCAACTTGAACAGACTGGAGATGCACTCATGAGGCAGCTTCTGGTCGTAGGCTAAATCTTGTACGTACGGGAACAGCTTCTTGGTTGCGTCTCTCATGATGCCCCTGCCCAGCTCGCGCAGCTCGTCGGCGCTGTAGGCGAATGCAGCCGCTTCCGTGGTCGTCGGCTCGCTCGGACTCCCCACCGACCTACGATGCGGGTGCGCAGCCATGCTGGGCGACAGCTCCGCGAGAGCTAGGAGCGCCACGAGGTAGCACACCGCGCTATTCGTTCGCTCCATCACATTTGTCGTCTGGTCGCTGCAGTCCGCACGCGTCAAAAGCCAAGTCTTGTCCAGCGAACGAGCATATCAGTGCGACTGCCAGCCCTCGCTCGTCGTTTCTTTCTTGTTTTTCTTCTACCTTCGCTCTCACATTTTCTTTTATTCACGCGATTTCATTGAACGCTGCAGCGATTCTCTCTGAAGTAATGAGCTGCGCCTCGCGGAGGAGGAGAGCTGTGCCCATGAGCGAGGTCACGGGACTTCCCGAACGACAGAACGGTCAAGCTTACCCGCGCACCCGCAGGGACGGAAGGTCAGCTGCTGAGAGCGCGAGGTGTCGTCGCTGCTTCTCGAAGGGCGGCCGCGCGCGGGTCGCGGCTGAGCAAGCAACGCCAAAGCGCGGGTTCTTTCGCTTCCGCCGCAAGAGCAACAACGAATACATTCTCAAAGACGCCGAGGTAGTAGGGAACGCGTGTGAACAATATTGGTTAGGCCTGACGAAATTACCGTGCGTTTTCCGGTTACAGCTTGATTTGCAGAGGCAGGAGTATATATACTGGGCGCTGTCAAATTCCGCCGCATTGCCGAATGCGCTACCTTGCCTGCTCTGGTTGACCCACTAATCGCCCCTCTCCATCTAACTCGGATAGCAAACACGGCGCAAGTTGGCACTATGACCGATTTCGACTGTGCCCACGATAACACTAACAAACCGATGAAACGTCTCGTCTCGCCATCATCCCTATATATCCACCGGCTTTAAAGCTTGTTCGCGAATTGCTAAGCTCATGGCCCACAGTAAGACGTTTTATCTTCAACAATTTGGCTGGCGCACGCTCACCGGCGAGGCAGTAGTGCTCGTCACTTTTCGCGTGCCGCCACGCTTTGCTTAGTTTGGTAGAAGATTGCATAGGGCACACAGGGCATAAATTTGCCTGACACATCCAGACACTTGTGGAATGGATGGGTTTGCCGAGCACATTTACTAATGCCAGAAGTAGGTCAGATGTTGGAGAAATGTGTCGCGCACAGCAAGGCAAATAAGTTGTGGACCAAATTATATAGCAGACAACAGCCTAACAAATTACAGTACACAAGCGTGATACGCGATTATTGAATAATTAACAAATATTATATGCTATGGTGGATTTTTTACAAAAAGTTCTTTCAACGTCCGTGAAATATTCCGAGGGGATAGAGGGCACGCGAAAAAGAAAATGGATGCGAAGGTGGGGGCGCTGCAAAGTCGTTTGTCAACGCTAATAAACACCGATTAATGATTTCTTGAAAAGCAGAGGTATGATTATTTCACACGAGCAAACTGCGGTACTTCCTTTTACAAGGAAATGCCTCAAGAGATTCCAGCTCGTGCTAGACTCTCAGCGTCTGCAACTTGTGCGACAACACAAGTTCTTGGGTACTATCATAGACAGACGGCTATCATGGACTCCCAAAGAAAAGCATTAGAGGAGAAAATCAACTCCCTAATCAACATTATCCGGCAATTTGCTGGACTGAGATGGAGTAGTTCAACCTTTTGCTCATTACGCATTCACTCGGCAATCATTAGATAAAGAATAGCATACTCTGATCCTGTGCTACATGGAATATCCTGTAATCTAGAGGAAACAATTCAAACATTGCTGGCCAGAAGCTTTCGCATATGTATTGGTGTTCCGCGTGCATCTTCCAGTGCTTTGGGGATTGCTGAGTCCCGCCAACCAACTTTTCATGCACTGATATTTACGGAAGCTTGGCGTCACTTTTTTCGTCTGGATACACAACACGCTAATCATCCCCTATGCCGAGACCTTGAGGATAGAACCGCTGCACGCATAAATGGAGAAATACGGTGGTGCAAAAACTTACTGCCCGCTTACGAATAGTGGCCTACTTGCGCAACTCATCCCCCATGGCGACTAGCAATTCCAGAAATAGTCACTTCAAGTCCTGGAGTAGGTCGCAGATGTGATATGCCCGTAGTTGTGATAAAGCACTTCACTTTATTACATCTTTACACTAAGTACGTTGGTCGCATTGAAGTGTATACCGATGGATCATGCTGGAAACAAAGCTCTACATCTGCTTTTTATATACCTGCATAGCAAGAGAAAACAGCTTATAAGCTTTGCCAATTTACAACGTCCACAGCGACGGAACCTTACGAAATACTTTCTGCTTTACATTACATATGTCAGCAGTCAGAACCACTTCGCTGTGTAATTCTGAGTGACTCACAAGTCTCATTGCTGTGCTTAAATGAAATCAGTTTAAGAAAAGCAAACAGCACATCGACATACGAAATGCAGAAGACATGCGACATAGCGAAATATCGACAACACGACATAACTTTCCAGTGAATTCCAAGTCACTGTGAAATCACAGGAAATGTAACAGCTGATCGCATGGCACGTGCAGCACATCAAGAGAACGAATTATCACTACTTCCTCTATCGGCGAGTGATGCGCGATGTCTATTGAACAAACTATGCGGTAGAGTGTCCAAGGAAACTTGGTTCATTAATGATGCGCAGAACTCTCAATTAAATAATATAGATCCTATAATAGAATTCAATATTCCGCTTAAAATTAGTCGGTCTGTTGAAACAACAGTTCATAGGCTTCGACTAGGCACTGCCTATACTAAAAGCTTCCTGTATAGGATAAGAAAAACTAACAGTGTTACATGCTCATGTGAAGAGGTTGATGAAGACATAGAACACCTTCTTCCACACTGTAAAAATCATGATTCTCCCTGCAAGAACCTCTCGAAAATACTACATGGCTTGGATAGACGGCCACTAACCTTAGGAAAGATTTTAGGTCCATGGCCAACAGAAGAACTTCAAACCATCGCTGCGCGCGCCTTAGTACAATTTTTGGAGGAATAATAGAATATCACAAAAATACAAAGTCATACAATAATTACTGCTCGCATTGTTATTATTAACAGGCACCCTTAATTACATGTTCGTTGTGTCTTCGTGTCCATGTAGCCTTTGTATTTGTTGCATTTAGAGTGCGGCATTGAAGTGCCCAACATCTTCTGTGTGAACACATTGGTTTTGTGAACATTTATGCCGTGTGAACTCATGTGTTGCGT
The DNA here is from genome assembly GCF_023375885.2 of Dermacentor andersoni. Taxonomy (NCBI): domain Eukaryota; kingdom Metazoa; phylum Arthropoda; class Arachnida; order Ixodida; family Ixodidae; genus Dermacentor; species Dermacentor andersoni. Next base: position 122,636,173 of record NC_092814.1, on the reverse strand, counting down.
GTGAACACTTCGTTTTTCTGAGTATTTATGCTATGTGAACTCTTCTATTGCGCGAACATTTATTTAAACTGCAGTACTGAGACTTAGTACGTGAATGCTCGTTCATGTGTTTATTAGTCGAGTTTGGTGATTGTTGACAACTTTTCGACGATAACTGTCACGTAAGAGAAGAGGAACAGCCGGCGCAACACATAGGCACCAACCTCTCCTTAAACACATCTAATTAAAAAAAAAAGCCATGTGCACGCTTACGCTTGTCGCATAAAACGAGAGACATTCGCAACGATAGCCTTAGCAACAATGATGAACATAATACCCCGCTTCACCTACCGCGGTGTCTCGGTGGTAATATATGGCGTTCTGCTGCTTAGCAGGTCGCGGTTTCTCTTCCTGCCCGCGGCAGCCGTATTCCGATGGTGGCAGAATTCAAAAAAATACTCGTGCACCAAGCTTTAGGTGCACATTAAAGAACTCCGAGGAGGAGGAATAAACTTTTATTGTACAACCAGCACTTTATGACGGCCGGGCCTAAGCCTCCCATGAAGGGACGTCGAGGGCTTGCCTCGCCGCCGCCTCACGGGCGTGCTGGGTCGCCCAGGTTTGGTCGTCGAGGGCGGAGATCCGCAGAGCCTCATGAAACCTCGACGAGAGAGTCGTGGTGTTAGTCTTTGTGTACTGTGCTGGGCACTCCCACAGCATATGCGGAAGCGTAGCCGGGTGAATTCCACAGCACCGGCAGTTGGGGGTAGTGTAGACGTCTGGAAATATAAGGTGAAGGGTACGTGTTTGTTTGTAGCAGACGCAGGGTGGTAGCCTGCGCCCGGCTGAACTTGGGGTGAGGCTGGGGGAAGGTTCGGCGACTGAGGTAAAAGGCCTTAACGAGATCGTTATAAGTTGTCAGATTGTCCCTGGTGTCCAACTCATCTCCAGTGATTCCGGCGCGGCTGAGTAGGCCTCGCAAAATGGAGTGGGTGACCTCGTTGAGATTGGGGAGGTGTGGGTGGACAGGGCCCGCATGGGCCGGGATCCATGTTAGGGAGATTATGCTGTCTTTAGAGTGTGGTGCCTGGCAGAGGATGCGAAGAGCTTGGGGAGAAATACGGCCTTTGCTGAAGTTAGTGACGGCTGAGCGAGAGTCACACACAATGGTGTGACAGGTGGGATCTAGAGTGACCAGGGCGATGGCCACTTCTTCAGCCGTCTCGGCAGTGGGGGTAGTGACGCTGGAGGCGTGGTGTAGGACTCCATCGCGTGTGGCGACAGCCACAAATCGTGTGCCATGGGAATATTGGGCTGCATCAACAAATGTGACCCCAGGTACGTGAGCAAGGGCTTTTATGATAGCTCCGGCCCGAGCTTGGCGCCGGGCCCTGTTATATTCAGGGTGCATGTTTCTAGGGATAGGCTCTATGTAGGTCCAGCTACGGATGTCGGTCGGGATCGGTTGTTTGGGGCCCTGTTGCTGATGGTAGGTGAAGCCAAGCGTGGATAGAATAAAGCGTCCCGTTTTAGTAAGGGTGAGCCGTTCAAGCTGAGAGCGTTGTTGGGCTTCAATGAGTTCGGAAAGGTTGTTGTGAACTCCTAGTTGGTTGAAGAGTTCAGCGCTGGTGCAATGCGGGAGGCCAAGTGCTTGCTTGTAGACCCCTCGTATGAGGGCGTCGAGCTTGTTTTGCTCAGCCCGGTACCAGTTGAGGTACGCAGCAACGTAGGTAATGTGGCATATGACAAAGGATTCGACGAGGCGGAGAAGGCTTTCTTCTTTGAGTCCTCCTCGTCGGTTAGAAATACGTTTAAGAAGTCGTAGGGTGTTTTGAGATTGGGCACAGATCTTGTTGTGAGCCAAGGCGTTGGAGCCGTTGGTAGAGATGGTGAGACCGAGGACTCGGATACTAGGGACGTGTGGGATAGGACTGCCATCTTGATTGAAGGCGAAGGGTGATGACGTCACAGGGTCGGTGATAGATTGGTGTTAGGGAGGGCGACCCCCTGAATGGGCTTGTAGAGCAGAAGCTCCGATTTAGCCGGCGAACAGCGCAGTCCGGTCCCTTGGACATAGGCTTCAACCGTGTCAATCGCCGTTTGGAGGGCTGACTCCACTTGACCATCACTGCCTCGGTACGACCAGATGGTGATGTCGTCGGCGTAGATGGTATGGTTGATATTGTCGACTCGTTTTAGTTGCTGGGCAAGGCCAATCATGACTAAGTTAAAGAGCATGGGAGAGATAACTGAACCTTGCGGGGTGCCTTTGCTGCCAAGGGGAAGCTGGTATGATCGTAAATCCCCGGCAGAGAGGGTGGCCGTGCGATTGGAGAGAAAGTCACGAATGTAATTGTAGGCTCGCTCTCCCAGGTGGAGGTGGGAGACCTGGTCAAGGATAGCTGCATGGGAAATGTTATCAAAGGCTTGAGTGAGGTCGAGTCCGAGGATGGCTTTCATGTTACGGGAACGATCGTTTAGCACTTGATGTTTGAGCTGCAACATAGCGTCTTGAGTAGAAAGGTGAGGGCGAAATCCAATGATGGTGTGGGGATAGAGAGAGTTGTCTTCGAGGTGACTGTTGATGCGTGCTAAGATGGCGTGTTCCATCACCTTGCCCGAGAACTCCGAGAGGTCGAAATTATTTCGGAGCCCACCTCTACACATGTAAAGTTCAGGGACGTTAGACGGTCTTGTTTGATGTAGAGAGAGAGAGAGAGAATGAAGAGGAAAGGCAGGGAGGTTAACCAGATATATTGTTTGATGTAATTTTTCTGTATTGTTCCCCGCTTCAAGGTCCCATTAAAAAGGGGTTCGCGGTATGTAATTGTTATAGCAGCGCAATCTGCAATTGATTCCGCATTGCCCGTTCTTACTTTTTCACTAAAGCTGTTCAAACATTAAAAATTTTCCACCCATAATCGCATATTCGAAAAATACGGGCTTCTTATAGCAAATAAATTTCTGTTTCTGAAAGTAGGAAAACAATGTTAAGAGGAAAGACGGTAAAAAATGCTGTTGATTTTATAGAACACACAAAATTATGTTTGCTGGTAAGCTCAGCTAGACAGATTGTCAATTAGCAAAAAAAAAAAAAAAAACCCTTCAATATGTTCCGTGCTCATAGGCAACACTGACTGCCACAGCAGAGTGCGGCTCCCAGCTCACTAAATAATTTAGGCTATAGGTGTTCACCCATTCTATATTCTATTTGCCCTTAGTTTGACTACACTGCTGCCCTGCATAGCCTCACAATGCGTGGTGGAGCGAGCCAGGAACACTGCGTTCGTAGGGTACAGACGACAACAGCGTTGTACGTGACTTCTTATGAAACCTAGGGTTCGGCGAAGGTTTGGCTGGCCAGGGGTGATCATAGTACAGTTGTCTAAAAACGCGGACACCAGCCGCGTAAGAAACGGTAGAAGGAAATGTAGGGTAACCAACCGGGCTTGTCGTTTGTTAGCTTCCCTGCCTTTACCTCTTCGTGTCTGTCTAGAAGGAAATAAAGAATAAATTAGGTTTCATCTCCCACACGGGAGCCATATTACGTTATCTGTTCTTTCTCTTAGCTTTCAACTGCTTCTTATGCGGTCGGTGTACGTGTTTGTCCGTAGCAGGGCTGAAATGGGCTGTAGCCTGACTCCTTCTTCGTGACTCTCCCCCAGTAGCCGGTGGTGCATTCAGGAAAGTGAAGATATTACGGCGGGCACCTGAAGCCACAGTTGGACCAGATGCATGGGTCTTCTTCCATGAGAGGTAGCTTCCAACAAACATACAGCAACTCCGTATATCGTTAACCGAATACTCAAAGAAATTGAATGTCCAATTCTCGAATTCGAAACTTCTATTCTAAATACAAGCACTGTGACGCGTTATTTTCTGAGAAACCCATATGGGTTTCCTTTGTAGCTTCGTGCTACATTTGGGTGGATGACAAATTTACTTTTCAAGAAAAGATAGAATATTCGCACTCCCCTATTTTTTACCCGGGTAACCTCCTCTTAGAAAACAGTGCGCCCGCAGTTTTCTTCCTGTCCCGTGCTTTCTCTACCCTCTGAAGGTGTTGACGCTGGCACTTGGCAAAGCATATACACGAGAACGAGAGGAAAGGAACGAACACACACGAGCGCTGCATGATGCTGGTCTAGTCAGGAAATGTTTATATATGGTATAATATACAGGGTCCATTATGAAAGTAATGCGTATTTTCTGGGGAAAATAGGTTTATTGACCGGACCTGTACAAATGGTTAAAATACTTCAAAACACTCTCCCCCTGAATCAATATACTTGCGGAGACGTGTTGACACGCCTGGAAAGCACCCTGAAAGTCCTCGACGGGAATGTCTCTCGAGAACGCTGTAACATGCTTTTGGGTGTTTTCCACGGTCTCCCAATGCTTTCCTTTCAGCACTCTCTTCAGTCGGGGAAAAAAAAAACTAACACGGAGCCAAGTCAGGACTGTAAGGAGGATGGGGGACCATCGGGGTGTGTTGCTCCTGGCCAGGAAGTTGGTAACAATGAAGAACGCGTGACTGGGGGATTGTCATGGTGGAGCTTGACCGTGTCTTTGATGTCAGCCCTCACGCGCGCGACCCGGCGTTTCATTCTCTTGAGCACCTCGAGGTAAAAGGCTCAGTTGACAGTTTTTCCCTGCGGTACAAACTCAAAATGGACGATTCCTCGGGCGTCAAAGAAGACAATGAGCATCGTTTTGAAGCGAGACTTGTTCATTCAGGCTTTCTTGGGGCGGGAGATAATATTGTGTGCCACTCGACTCGCTGCTCCACCTTTTCGATTCCGGGTCGTACTCGAACATCAACATCCATGATTCGTGTCCGGTTACGACAGAGTTAAGAAAGTCCGACTCAATTTGAATCAAATCCAACAATTCTTGACAGCGCAAAACTCGAAGTTCTTTCTGATCTTCCGTCAACACTTTCGGCACAAGCTTCGTGCAGACCTTGCGCGAATTTACAGATCCTCGGTCACTATCCCATGTACCGCAAACGTGGACATGTGTAGGGCGGAACCCTCGCCACATTTCCCGACCGGTTTTACCGCACTGCTTGGATAGTCGCGTCATAATAAAATCATGCGCATTACTTTCATAATGGACCCTGTACATCCGGGAATCTCGAGTATACCAGGAAACGTTTCATATCGCTTCACTTCCGCCTCGACGTTGCCGTACCTGTGAACGACGTGGTCTGCCGTTTTCCCATCGCTTAAACCGGGAAACTCAAGGTGAACTATATACAGCACGCCCTCTAAATTGGCGGCGCTTCGGGCGATTACATGGCCAGCGCATCTCTTGCGGCTATCTTGCCTCTCCATAAATGTGCGAAGGACGTTCTCGCGCAGCTCAGTCTGTTTTGGTGTACTGTCAGTGAACCGACGGGCAAACGCGTTCTTTCTCACTGCCACCGTGAGGCCGCTAGCACACAATGAGGAAGGCGAACGTGCTAATAACAATCACTCGTTCGCGAAGCCTTGGCCAGCTCCGACCTCGAAGATCAGCAACGGCTGATTTCGAGGGCTCAGGACGCGGTCCGAGCTCAAGGCATTCCGGAATGAGGACGCCTCTCCAACACTTCATTTATGTAATAAATATGTTTGTTCTCCCACTCGCGAAGTCGTCTACTCTAAAGAACAAAAAATAGCCAAAGCTGGAAAACTAGTGACTGGAGCTCAAAATTTTATGTGAGTGTGTGTGGAGGGGGGGGGGGGGGGTTCTGACACTGCTGACACTTCCGATGGCTTATCACGAGGCAAGAGCGCCCGAGATATGAAAATGTCGAACTGCGCATGCTCTGCATAAGGTTGGGCCAAAGTCTTTGGCTGGCCCTCGATCGTCACGCTCGAGGTCAGAAGAGCGGAGCTAGAGCTCGGCGCCTAACACTCCTGAAGAGGAGCAATGAAGCATGGATGCCTCTCTCGTCGTTTGGTGTGTACACCCGGCGACAACTTTCTGTGGTAGCACAGCCAAAGCTACGGAGCCGAAGCACAGATCTTTTTACTGCGCATCTGCATGCAATCCGCGAATGTAAGAAACTGGAAGCTACGTAGCGTAACAGAAAACGTACTAATTATTATTTTTTTTTCAAGATTTATTTCATAACTAGTGAAAAGGTTGCTTAGGAAAAACAATTCCGTTTCTTGCCACTCCTAAATGTCTGACTTTCTTGTGTCCGTGCATTTCCATGTCTGGTTCTCCTGGTCCTGTAATCAAAGTTGGCGTCGCTGGGTTGCGCCACATGTGAGCGAGTGCGATGATCTGAACTCATCAGAAGCAAGCGAAAACAGTGCTGAGTTGAGGACTGTTTGGTTGGCTGCATAAGATTACGAAGAAAGGAGCTGTGTTGTGTGAAGCTGACTCCACCAGCGCAAGTCCGATGCGCAGGCGATGGCTTCCTCGACACCGGCAACCTGTCCGCGTACGGCAAGTCCGCCAGATGTGTGTGGAAGCCCGACTGCTGCAATTAGATTGCGCGGCTGCACCGCTCCATGGCATTGTTGCACATTGCATTGCAATAATTCCATGGCATAAAGTGTCGGTATTCCAGGTCGCTTAATGCTGCGGTTATAATTACTTTCGGAAGACTTCGCGTAGAACTGTGTATAGAACCTATTAGTTTCACCCATAGCGTTCATGGGTGAAAGCGTTCCTGGAGCTTTGCGATGACAGCGTTAAACGTCGGGGATTCAGTCATCCTCTCAAAGTTCTACCCATAGCAACACAGGCGCCGATCGGGGGTGTAGCCAGCGGGGAGGGGGGGGGGGGGGTATGAGGGTTCAGCCCAACCCCCCCAAATGTTCTTGTGCTGTCATGCACCGCCGGCCAAAACAACCCCCGGCGCCGGAAATTATTCAGGATTTTGCCTAGAATGTCCTTTTCACACTCGAAAAGACATTTCATCGCAAACATTGCGAACACGGGCTGGGTTTTGTGGCAACGCCTATGCACCTGAAGTCACATAACGCAATGAGGCCCATTCGAACACAAAGTTGTTATAAGAACACAATGATGTTATAAACATTTGACGTCTAAGGTGCATTGATTTTTCTAAAGTCGTACATCGGACCATACAACGAGACAAGCCAAATCAATACACTGTAAGACAAGTTGACAAAGCACGCAGCGGGGTCCAATTAGACGAAGCGTTGTAGTGGTTAATTTGTGTCGTCATGTCACTGAAAATAATAACATTTTTTTTCACCTGCGCCACATCATCATCCATGTCAAGACACTAAAACCAGCAAAGGTAACTATACGTTCTCGTATATTTTTTACTTTGACTTTTATTCACGGGGACACATTGAGCCTCTTCAATTTTCTTGTTCTCGCTATCCGTGGGCTGCCAGAGCCAGCCAGAGCGCATGCGTTTTTCTCGTGTTGCCCCGACCACAGCGCGGCGCACTTTCGTGCGCGTTCGTTTTTCTCTGGTCGAGTGGATTTTCGCCTGGCAGAGTTTTAGACGCTTTGCGGCTAGCAGACAAGAAAAAGAAACAGTGGTCGCTCACCGCCATTACTGTGGGAACTGGACGGATTGCAACGCGTTCGCTTGAGCGCAACCTCTCCGGAAAGTTTTGTGTCGCCGGTGTAGGATACCGAACAGTATGCGTATGGTTCTCTGTGGACCAAGCGTATCACGTTTTCTTCGATATTCCTTCGGTAGCGCCATTATGTGGCCAAAGTAGGCGTTCGATTGTGGCCAACATGCTTTCCTTTGGGTTTTTTTTTCCATTTCGGTGCCCCCGCCCCCCCCCCCCCCCAAAAAAAAAAAAAAAAAACATTGTTGCGGCACTGCGAATTGTCGCATGGTGAAAGTTCGATTTTGTTACTTCTTTTTAGGAAAGTAATGAGCCGCGGGACGCTTCAGTTGCCGGATACTCTTATTATATTATTGCGATAGCAATTATATAGACACTCCAGGCGCATTCCTGCCGTCGCCGTCGCCCTCATGTTGCGTATGAAGTCCAAGGGCGATAATATCGTCACCGCGCGCTGCATGCTGTATGTGCGAGTGAAGGCGTAGGAGGGGAGGGCGGAAGAGCTGAAGATGGTGGCTCCATCTTGTGCACGCAAGGGAGGAAGGAAGCGTGGAGGAAGCCGCCGCGTGGAGGCAGCCGGCGCGCGTGGAGGAAGCGCGCCGGCTGCCGCCGCGCGCGATGTATCGGGGGGAGTGGAGAGAGGTGGGATGGCCATAGTATTCTGTGATGTGTGAATCTGTGATTGTGCAACATGTTTATTTGCCTTGTTACTGTGACGTTTTCTTAGATACGTAGATTTATTGGAGACTTATAAGTATAATTAAATATCTTGTTTATCTTGTTCCGAGATTTTGTGTACACGTGCAGTAAAATTTGTTTCCAGTGACACGTTTTTTCCCCCCTTTATCAAGCTGTATCTCCGCATTTCTAATGTACGAGGGCCAATCAAATGAAAATGAGCCAACCCATCCCGTGCAATAATGGGTCGGTTCATTATCTGCGAGGCATGCGGGTAGCACATTAAGCATCTCTGATTTAAAGAAGTGACACACAGGCGTGCAGATGGCGCTCTTTGGCCATACTAGGCCCTTGCGCCATTAAACATCAAACATTCATTCAGGTGCGAAGATAAATGTTCTTTAATGCTCTCATACACTGGGTTGAACGTGGTTGCGTGACATAATAGACGTTTGAAAAGTTGAACAGCGTGGTGTCGTGAGATTTTTGACAGCTGAAGGTGTTTCCCAAAAAGAAAATAGCGCCGCATAACTGCCGTGTACGTTGAACCCTGCATTTCATTGGCCACTGTGAAGCATTGGAGCAAACGGTTCAAAAAAGGACGTGGAAGTTGCAAAGACGATCCAAGACCTCACCAAAGCCACCATGCAATCACCCCCGACACAATTTCAAAGGTTGATGAGCTGATTAGACAAGAACGGAGGATAAGCATCGATGAACTGGCAGAGCGTGTGAACACCAGTAACGGTTCGGTTCGCACCATAATTCATCAACATCTCGGTTATCGGCTCTTGTGTGCGCAATGGAAGCCCAAGATTTTCAACCACCGCCAGAAGACGGCGAGGTTCGGCGCTGCCTTGACTCATCTGATCCGTTATCACAATGAGGGTGACGACTTCTTCTCTGCAATTGTGACCGGGGACGGAATCATGGTGCCACTATTACGAGCCTCAAACACGACGGCAAAGCTTACAGTGGAAGCATTCAAATTCACCACCCCAAAGAAAGCAAAGGCCGTCATTTCCGCCGGGAAGATGTTGACTATTTTTTCGATCGTCAGGGGCAATACTGATCGAATTTGCTAAACCTGGAGAGACTATCAATAGTTTCCGATATTGTGAAACGCCGGATCGGCTGCGTGTTGCAATCAAGAACAAACGACGTGGGCGAATGGGGTCATCTTGCTCCTCGACAATGCCCGTCCCCATGTCGCTGATGTGGTTAACACAGAACTGGCAAAGTCCAAATGGGAAACGCTGCAACATCCGCCATCCAGCCCATACCTGTCACCTTGCGACTTCCACATTCTGGGGCAATTGAAAAAACAGCTCAAGGGAACCAGGTTCGTGTCGGACGATGACGTGAAAGAGTCATTACAGACGTTTAGAAGCAGCAACCCAAGGAGTATTATGAGACGGGACTCAGACGACTTGTTAGTTGGTGGGACAAATGTCTAAAAACTCATAGAGACTACTTTTAAATAAAGTGCCTCATTTGTCATATATTCGAGTTGGCTCACTTTCATTTGCCTCGCCCTCGTATCTCTTGCACAACTGCTGCTTTTTATATGTGCTCTCTGTTGAGGCTATAATTTCGGCACCATTGCTCACAATACACGACCGGTGACAGCTGCTCCTGCGCAATACATTGAAACAAAAGACAGCGTCATTGATAATTATCCCTGGCCGTTGCATTTGTACAAAATGTAAACAAGGTTCTTGAATGACAAAGTTTCATTAAAACATTTGTCTTCAACTTGTTCATTTCATGGCCTTTAGATTTTTCATAAGAGCGGCATGCACGGCTTTGCTGGTTTCTAACTGATATAGTCTAAAGTTCGTGTGATATTTTTACGTATTAAATAGACAAAAAGCATGGAAGCATTAATATAAGTTATTTCAGGCAACATTTTTGAATCAACAAAACAGACTGGTGGGCTAGTTGGTATTGCATGTTAATAGTTATTAGCGCATTGAAACGCACGACACAAGAGGAGGCGCTGTTTCCTTCGTGCCTTCTCTCGTGTCGTGCGTTTCTTTGCGCTAAAAACTACTAACAATCTTTGATACATACGAGTATAGTCAATACATATTTTACTTGTCTTCACAGTGCATAGCGTTCAAGAATTCGTTTGCAGCATCTTCGGTAATGGGAATGCAGTTATTATTCATATATTTGATCCCTCAACAAATTCCATAACGAGGAGGCCCAGCTTTGACTGTGCTGCAGCAGAAAGTCGTCAGGTGTAGTCTCATTTACTTCGTAGCCTTAAAATGGCTTTAACAGCTAGTCGCTGAGGTGATGATGATGATGATCGTGGCTTAGCCCTTTGAAACTGGCGTGGTCATGTCACAGTCATAGCCGTTAAATGAGAGGGGAAAAACAACAACACTGAAACACATAAACACAGAACTTATATGCACGCGGTCACATGTAGCTTCCAAGTTACGCTTCATAACGGCGTACGGTCCTTTGTTACACTTGCAAACGTCCTTTTGTTTTCGCGATTGCCGCGTATGTCGCTCCCGCGAAACTAAGTGCCTCCGCCATTACCTCTGCTATCGTACTGTCCTACTGGTGTGGCGTCAAGAATTTAGCACATGAGAGGATAATGTGCTACATTGTCTCTCCTTTCTATCGAAACGCACTACACACAACAGTCGCAACGTCCGGGTCGTATCTGCTTCGGTAGTAAATGGTATGGAGAGCGGCAGCACGCGCTTCAAAAGAGCAATGCACTACCGCTGTCGTTGCGGTACATGCCTGATCCGGTCCTTTCGAGGCCTGCACAGGAGCAAGGTCGATTTTTTGTCCATACCGCCAGTGATCGACCTCTTCCTCCTGCCCTGCAGCTTCGCACCTACTGCGCCCGTTTGCGTTCCGTTTCTTCTTGAACTGGACGCGCGCTGTCCACTGGGGTAAGACCCAAGTACCAGAAAACACGGCGAGACCATGAAAGCGTCGAAGCGCGATCTCGCCGGTGAAAGGTACTTACACGAGAAATGCGTTCAGGCTTCGTACGTCAAGACATACTGATGATACAAATAAACACCATAATAGTAATAAAATAATAAACACCATATAGATTGACAATAAAGAAATTAAAAGGCTAAATTTGAACGATAACACAAAGGGAAATGCCTTCTTATTTGAGGCTCGAGCTGGTTGTCTACGGACAAAAAAAAAATACCGCGGCAAATATTCGCAACAGGACGAGGCATGTGTCTGCTGCAGCAGAAATCCAGAGACAATTTAGTAGATCCTAAAGGAATGCGAAAATATTCACCCAGCGAGACCCGTAGGTAACCTATACATCTTCCAGAAGCGCTAAGATTTAAAGTGGATGGAAGCATTAACCAGTAAGCAGTCGAGATAAATAAGAGATGTTTAGAGTATTGGAGGAAAAATATCGGCCGTATAAACTTGTAAACAAAGGCATACTATACAAGCGGACAACTTTCTGCGGCTATGAAGGGAAAGCTATGGGCGCGTGCTGCTGCACATTCGTTATCGCGTCAAGTAGTCCGGTAGCGTTTGACAGTGTTTTTGGTTGCTCGGAACAGACGCTGAATCGACGCAGCTTCCACGTGCGACGGTTTCGCGTTTTCCCAGAGGCGGAAGGGAAAAGCCGCCAAATAACTAAACCTTTACACTCAATGGTGTGCTCTGTCTTATTTAACTGTTGATAATAAGGTGTTCATGTTTTGTCTTCCCCAGCCTAGAATAACGTGGATTAAAATGCGGGATTCTTTTCAGAAGCGCGCTCTCACTTGTGCGCGCTTTGCCTCCGTAGCTTTCCCTTCATAACTACAGAAAATTGTCACCGAGTATAACTAAATCAACAAGCGTGGTGTCACGCGCACACAAGCCAATATGAAGACAGCTCACTCAATGAACGGGAAAACTCGCTGTCAAAACACTGCAGTGAGGAAACGCGGCAGCAGCAGCGAGCGAATTTACTTTCGTGAAGCCGCTCGCATCAACGCGAACTACGCCTTGAAAACACAGCGCAGCGCGGACTCAGTACCCGTCGCAGATGGCTTTCAAGATACAGTGGCTCGGCCGGGCGCGCGCGGCCGCCTGGGGCGCCCGTAGTAGAACGTGCACTCCCCCCCCCCCCTCCCTACCCTCGCTCCGAAGCCTTGCGCGCGACGGAAGGCGGCGTGATTCCTCTTGTTGCGGCTAGGGTGACGTTAGGGCAAGGTATCCATCAAGCCCATCGACTGCTATGTCAGGTTGCAGAAACTGAAGGAAATTGGGTTTATTAGCTTAGTTACACGGTTCCAGTTACGGAAGCCCACTCGATGCAGGAGCAAGTTCACATCAGGACACATCCTGAGTTCACATCAGGACCCTCTGCCCGACTGCTCGAAAAGTCTTCGCTTTTAATACCATCGTCTTCCCTAGGCGAGTCGGCTAGGGAATCTCAAGACTGTTCAGCAGCAAATCATAATCGTCGGATCCTTTGCGATACCACGCCCATGCTAGCAACACTCCGCAGTAATCACCTCCGAAGCCCGATGGTACGGAGTATGCGGCAGGAAGGCAACCTGCGAATCCAAGGTCGCCGTCGTTGTTTGGTAGCATTGGATGGGAGTCCCTCTTTCATGCTTAGTTCAAGCTGTCAGGTAATGGTGGGTTTGTGGCCTTTTTTGCGACCCGTCTAGATTCGGTGCCCACGCTGCGTTGACCTCTGCATAAGTGCTTATGGATCGGTGGTGGTTTGCCTGGTGGCAACCGTCTAATTAACTGTGAATACCAGGTTGCCGTCGTTGTTTGGTAGCAATGGATGGGGCCCCCCTTTCATCTTTAGCTCAGGCTGCCAGGTAAAGGTGGGGTTGTGGCCTTTTTTGGGACCCGTTAAGAGTCGGTGTCCACGCTGCGTTGACGTCTAGGCAGGCGCTGATGGATGGGCGGGTGTTTGCCTTGTGGCAAACGTCCAATTTAACGCCCTTGTGGTGTTGAGACGTAACACTCGCCGCTTTCCGCCGTTGCGTGTGCGAGATGGAGTCGCGATCGCCTGCTCACCCTCGCACGCTTTCACCCGCACACACAGCATACAGCGCACGGCGACGATTTTATCGCCCGTGGACTTTATGCGGAACCTCACGGCGATACCGACGCCGACGGCATAAATACTCCTGGAGTGTCCATATAATTGCTATCGTAATAAAAAGCAGGGAAGAGACTGATAGGACCGGATCCTTTACAGGCATAGGTAACGGTACAATGCAGATATAGAAGTTAAGGAAAAAAAAAGATTAAGAAAATGTAGCCAGAATGCAAGACTGATGATGAAAAACTTTATTTATCCCTCTTTAAAGGGAAGGGGGCAATGGAATAGAGAGTGGGGGGAGGAACTATTTGAAGTAGACCTCCTTTATCCTCTCAGCCCACTCCAGGATGGCCTCCTGAAGATCGGGCCTCAAGCTGGCAAGGCAGCCTCCCACTGCTCCTCACTAGATATTAATTGCTTGAGGAAAGGGGGAAGGGGGTGCTTAGGGCACCCCCACATGATGTGGTTTAAGTCTGCTTTGGGAGAGACACAGAATTTACAAGAGGGAGAAAGGTAAATGGCGGGATGAATCCGGTGGAGGAGGTAAGGGGACGGAAAGGTGCGAGTCTGCAGCTGTCGCCACAGAACTTCACACCTACGCGGGGAGGGAGGAGTAGATATTAATGAAGAGAAAGGAGGAGAGGTCGGCCTGGAGAGCGTGTCTCTAGCCTGCTACTCCTCACTGGGGAAAGGGGAAGTGGGAAATACAGGAAAAGGTAGGTGGCGGGTGATTATGTTATGGTACAATGAGATACTTTGCCCATGAGTGGCGGAAAGGTTAAACGGTCTAATCGGTAGTGTGTGCAGATGAAAAGCATGTATCTCATACGCAATTAGCTCAAGCAGACTAGGTAATATTTGTCACCGCCCCGCTTCAGAGGGGATGCCAATAAATCATCGTCGTCATCATCATCATCATCATCATCAAAGTTTTGCTGCAGCGAAAGTCCGGAGACGACTCAGCACATCGTAATGGAATGCCAAGATTCACGCACCAAGAAACATAGGGAGCGTCTACTTCAAGAAGCAGGGTGTCAAATCTAACCCCAATAGAAAACCATACTCGAACCGGAATTTTAGCTGGAACTGAACCCAAACGCGAACCGATATTCTTAGAATGTGCGCATCAGCCTGGCTTCTTGTGAGAATCACACTTCGGTCGCTAAGAATTCCGTCACCTTCTCAGTGCGCGGTAGCAACGGCTGTAAACGGCACGGAAAATGTGCTTTTGTTCTGTGTCATGGTTCAATGCACGTTTGGCGCCTTGAAGCAGAGTACAACGGTCTTCGATTTCTGCAAGTAATTCTTGGGGATCAATATGCGTGATTCGAACTTCAGTTTTCTTTCTCTTTTTCTTTTGTCTGGGCTTAGTCAGCGCAAGTCTCTGCGCCACATGCAGTTGGGTAAAAAATATTGTCGCAGTGTTTAGCATAAACTGTCCATCATTCAGAAGCATCAATGTCGTTACCTGCTTTTATTTTAGAAAGATACCAGAAAACTGAGTGAAATGTCACTTGCTGGCTTCTTTCTTTCTTATATCCGTAGTGGTCGTGTAGCGGCTTTGACGTTATGTTGCTAAGCCCAAGGGCGCGGGATCAAATCCCGGCCGCGGCGGCCGCATTACGATGGAGGCGAAATAGAAAAATGCCCGTGTGTCGTGCATTTGGTGCAATAACCCCAGGTGGTCGAAATTAATCCGGAGTCCCCCACTATATATACGGCGTACCTCATCATCATATAATGGTTCTAGCACATTAAACGGCAAAACTTATTGATTTCCTAATGACTAAAAGTTTGAAGTTGTAATCTATATAATACAATATGAATCCGCGCATTGTCACAGTTCGCTCACCATCAGTCCAATAATAATTACTCGAAGCAAAAGAAAAATAAAGTAACTAGGCTGCTGTTAAGGCATGCAACCTAGCGACCCATGAGGACGCAAGTATTCTCACTAATTAACTCCGTCTTTGATACGTACATAAAAAGTCCTTCGTATCCGCTCAATCCATTCGTAAACTGCACGTTGTTGAGAAAAACATCTTAAGGCTGCCTTTCGATGGATCATTTTCAATAACGCTATCGCTAGAATCGTTGCCATGGTGGCAACGCGAAAAGTTTATCTGAGCGGTGCACATCACACTTCCAACGAGTGTACAAAGAAAAAAAAAGATAGGACCCAGTACGGAACCGCGCAGCCTCTGTTCGTGCTGTCGACATCGCAACGCCCGGATCTGCGCTGCATTCTCAAAGCCAACGCATCCCCTCCGCCCACACGCATGCCAGTTTTATGTACGCATCAAGCCGAACCACCGACGCCATATCTTATCACCAGCAACCTCTGCTCAGACGGCGCCACGTTGTGGAAAACCTCACTAGCCGTTGAGTAAGCATGTCTCGTCTTAGGCAGCCTATGAATTCCCTGTTTCGATTTAGACAAATAAACATATTATTTAACCAATTTCATCATGTTTGGATTCCTTCAAAACGATGCGCGGCGTTGTAGTATCGTCCTTTTCGCTTTCCATGCGCACTATACACTCTACTACGTGCATTTGAGACCTCCTGTTCCTTTTTTTTTTTGTATAGCTTTCAGTGTCATCGTGTAGCAGACGTGATCGTATTGTATCATGGTGTACACGTATCAAATAATGTCAAAAAGACGGGTCGACGCACCGCCCCTTGTGCCGCAGATCCTTGCGACGACACTGCACAAGATTGCTGTCTTCTTGTGTACGGCTGTTGTAGCTGTGAAACATTAAACTTGATTGGTATTCATGTAAAAAAGACATTGGTTTTTCTCTCCCGTGTGCCAGAAAACCCATTTTCCCACCTCCTGGCAAAGCCTGCGCATGCGCAGTCTGCAGGATTGCACTTCAGGATTGCACGCTGTAGCATTGCGCCATAGCTATAGGACAGGATAAAGTTTACTGCGCTCAACCGGTTCACGAACTCGTTATAAATTTTTATTTCTCCGAACCGGAACTAAACCGGAAAGAAATCGGAGCGCTCTGAACCTGAACGAAATCAGTACATTTTTTTTTCGACACCCTGCCCAGGAGTGCTGGGATTAAAAGCAGATGGATACATTAACTGGTTAGCGGTCGAAATTAGCAAGAGGCGTGAAAAAGAAAAAGAAATCAGGGAAGATATCGATCGAGCCAAGATCGTTACAGGCATATGTAAGTGTAAAATATAGAGGTAGAGGTTTTAATGACAAGATAAAAGATGCAGGAGATAAGCAAAGTGCTAGACTGCGATAGATGCAATAAAACCTCCTTATAGTTCAAGCAGGCTGGGTGACTATATTTGTCGCAGCCCCTTAGCTCCCTACTGGAGCAACGGGGCGGTTCCTACGCCTGTGTAGAACGTACACCCGGCGGTTCCCATGTTCCCGTGTAGAAAGTGTCCTACGGGATTGCGCGGCGGTGACTCTTAGCTTTGCTTACAAAGCTGCATGGTGCCTGTGTGAAAGGCCACCACACGCACACACGCAGGCACATGCATACATACGCGCACACGCACATATACATGCACACGGGCGAATACATGGTTGGCGAAGTCAATTATACGCGGCCCACAGGTTTGCGAACATCGGGAAAACTGGACCGTCGCGACAACTAAGTAGCTTGCAGCAACAGATCAACCACAATCTGGAGGGCCCGTGTTGATGCCACCATCTTCAGCGGCTGTAACGATTTTCTAAGCTTCGGAATTCGGAATGAAAAGACGCACCAAGCAGTGATCCACCATGCAGCAGCTTTTAGTGCACTACATTCAACAGGAAGCATATAATGCTGTAGGTGCCCTGAAAGTACCATCTAAAGTACATACAGAAGGCCGTTACGGCTCGCAGCAGGGCTATCACTAAAAAAGTGTAAAAAAAAAAAAGCAAGCCAAACATCCCATCTCCCATTATACCGGTGCATCGAGGCCCTCGCAGCCGGGACAAGGGTAATCTACGAGGGCTAATCAGAAAATTTTCGCCCCTATTTCTTATTCGCCAAAATAATGTACATACAGGTAATTACAAACATACGAACTGTTCTACGTACCTCACACTATTTTTCCACATAGTCCCTACACCGGTTCAGACATTTGTCCCATCGCAGCACTAAATTTGAGATGCCCCTGTCGTCAGTCAGCGACGCACGTGGCCTCCCCGAACGCCCATTATCACGCAAGTCTTCACGGCCTTTCGCGAACTCACAACACCCCGCCCCACACTTCTCAAAGCGAGACACCTTTCCCCATACGTGGGCTGCATTTCCCTGTTGATTTCGACCGGTGTTCGTCCCTTGCTCCATAGAAAACGAATCACATTCGTTGCTCGTACGCCGTGGAAGTGTGAAGCACAACCGCCATCTTCGACAATTGATAGCAGCGCCGTGGCACGGAGCTACGGGCACGTAAGGCTGGGTCGGTCCAAGAAACGTCCACCGCTGGGAATGGATATGTTGACTTCGAATTTACAGCCGCAATTTGGCTAAAAAAAAAAAAAAAAATAGACGCATAGACTTTCCGATTCGCCCTCGTATTATGGTTTAGAAATTACTACGCGGATCGTATCTCTATTAGATAAGTTGTTTGCAAGGCGTCATCTTCGACACTTTCTAATCTAAAGCACGTTTCGCTTTTTCCACTGCGGCTGCGTGCAGAATGACGATGATTAGATATAACTCTGAAAAAAAAATATATTATTTAACTCAGTGGCGGTGTAAATTTGTTTTCTGACGCCAGGTTAAAGGGAGCAATAAAGAGGACGCTCACCTCTCACCTGCATGTCAGGCGTGGTCGGCGAAACATACCCAGCTTCAATAAAAAGACAGCGTGTTTCTCTCTTTAGATGGCAAGTCCCCACGACGGATTTCGCAAAGTTAAGCAGTAGAGCTTTCCGATGGCGCGACCTTCGTTACCTCCTTAATGGCTGAAGCTCTCGTTTCACCCCGAGCACACTGAAATGATTCAGGACAGCGTCGCCTAGGTGGACGCAACACGTAATTGAAGACCAGCGAGCGGCGTCTTTCCCTTCCTCGCACTCGGCGAAAGCGAAGCGCTTGTCGATACAGACGCGTATTTCAATATATAGGTCACGCCATCTTCGCCGGCGCACACGTACGTATCTTCGTCCGGAGGCAATACTCGAAGAAACGCCCTTGCATCCTCAAGTACTTGCCGTACGTCATTCCCTTCTAGCTGTATAACACTCTCTAAAATTTTCCATGAGCCCCAGTCGGTACTTACCATGTGGCACAGAAACACGGAAGTCGACATTGCTACACGTGAAAAGGCACTATACCAAGACGTTGCAAACGCGCTCTGGTTCAACAAGACTTGTCAGAAAAGCGCCCAATACAGAATGAAAGAAAACGAAACACGATGTCCTGCCTGTGCGGCTGTTCTTGTGCATGTGTGCGGGCGTATGTATGTGAGGAAGAGCGGGCGAATGCACGTAACTAGAACCAAACTTTAAAAAAGAAAGTGGTGCATCTAACACACCCTGTGAGACGCGTGAAATATAGTTCGTAGTCGTCTTGAGTCACTCGGACAGTCTTTTTATCTGCGATTAGTTAGTAGACACGTTTAATTATGAAACATTTTAATTATTCGTTTCAGGGTGTAAGTCGTATGTGAGCAGTTGAAGAGCGTGCTCAAAAACACCCAATGAAGTTGTTTCCATGCCGTTATCTTTTTCGTGAGTATTTTTTCCGAGCTCCGAAGAAAGCCCGCGAAATATATTTAAAAAAGAACAACGACGTTACTGCGCATTAGCGCGCCTGAGTTGTACCGCTCTCAGTCGTGTTTCTGTAGAACGAAGCCCGCATGCCCATGAAAAAAAGAAGAAAGCGATCGGCCACGGCGTCGGGCGTACGTCAGCACCTTCGCTGTGAAGACTGAAATCGACCACGGTTCTAAATGATAGGAGACAGGCCGGCGCTGAACTCGTACGTTTTCAATGGGAAGGCGGGCTTCATTATTTATAAGCACGTCAATTCACACCGTTTCTCTAAAAACCTCCTGTGAGCAGCACAGAACAGGTCTTCTACGGTCTTCGGCTTAGCTATTTCCCTTCCTGAATTTCGCGTCCCATT
This sequence comes from Dermacentor andersoni, assembly GCF_023375885.2. Taxonomy (NCBI): domain Eukaryota; kingdom Metazoa; phylum Arthropoda; class Arachnida; order Ixodida; family Ixodidae; genus Dermacentor; species Dermacentor andersoni. The sequence continues at coordinate 122,616,815 of NC_092814.1, read as the reverse complement.
TGTGATAAAAGTATACGCGCTCTTCTGCGGTTGACTCAAGTAACCACAAGTGTCTGCGGTTCTAACATGTGATGACATCAATTCGCCGCTGCGTCGCGTACGTTCTCCCCAGTGCATCAGGTCACTAGGGTGGAAAAAATGTAAGTCTCCTTACATGTCGCACGTCAAGGGCAGCAACGCCAAGGGCACGTGAAAGATGAGCGGCCATTATTTACTCTCCAGCCACTTAAAATGAGACCTTCGATCGCTCAATATCGCATTTTATCCTTGAGAAACGTTCACAGCCTACAGGCCAACAAACACATCCTGAGAAAAGGCCTTTGTAAGTCCTGCGAACGGCGATGCAACGAGGAGAGTGTGAACGCACATTCATCACTGCTCACTTTCCTGGAGGTTAGTTCGCGCTCAGTTTAAGCTACTACTCGAATTCACAGAGTTACACCCTGTCTTAGAACCAACTGGTCCACTACGACACATTATTGGACATCGAATGCCGTCGCTAGGCTTGCCATTCTTTCAAAGCAAAATAATGTTGCATTATCTATAATGACATGTGAACGCACGCCAGGCCTACAAGTTCTGCTGACCGCGAGATCATCACACTTCAAGCCCAGATAACATTAATTTTCTACGCATTATACAGCGAAATTGATTTGTATAGTTGTGCTTACCTGCAAACGAAAATTGTTGAAAACCTGCAGGGCCATGTTTTGTCGCACAACTGCGATTCATCAATGTCGTTCTCGCCCACTAGATTTCTGAGGTAAAAACCGGAATCTTGCCAGGGTCCCTATTTGTAAACAGCAAAATGGTCTCTACGTGTACCGAGTGTACATGCGTATGCGTACCGTATGCACACACACACAGACACTATATATATATATATATATATATATATATATATATATATATAATTACACCCTGTGGTGTTTATTTTGTTACAATATTCGTAACCTATCTTGCGCATCCCCTTTCTTAAAGCTCTCCGCACGCTACGCTCCTGTCATGGACACTTTTTAAAGATCACCTTGCAGATAGCATAATTCTGGTATTTGAACTGGATTATTCAGAGAGGCGAACAATACTTGCATGAAAAATCGAAACAAATATTCAACGGAATTTAAAGAATTCACAGCATATTAATTACTTTACGGCACATACCACATCTTACTCATTGTAGCCGGTGAGGTTGCAAGGCGCATACATTTGGATTGAATTCCCAGAATGACAATACTTTGCAAGCGACGGCCACTCTATAGCGGTGGCTTTCGTGTCATTTCTTTGTCTGGCTTGCGCTCTCGCTCGTGATCTGGCGGCGTTCGCTCGGGCACCACCGAAAGCGAGCTCCCTCGCGATCCTCGCTTCCTTCCATCTCACTGCTCGGGAAAGTGACCCGCCGTTCGGGTGGCGCATGCCTTCTCTGACTCGGATCAGGAGCGTCTGCCGATCCGATACGGAGAACGGGATCGACCACCCGCATTCACCATAAGCATTCTGAGCCACAAGTGCCTGGCTCGAATCCCCGCCCATAACGGCATGTGCTAGTTGCTGGCCATGCCGCAGTCACCGCGGATCACGCATCTCAGTTTGCGTGAGGCAAACGCAGTCATGAAATTGATAGTTTTTCGTAAACTCGTCGCTGAGTGCTCCTGCAATTCAGAACCGTGAAAAATAACAGTCTTGCGGTAGTCGGCTGAACAATATATAACCAGTCTTGACCATCAGTCAACTGACGAGAGAGCAACGACTTATTCTGCCGAAGCGCCAAATTTGGTGCACATGCACTGTACGAATAATTTTCGCTCTTTGGGGCTCACTTTGTCGCGACACAATAATCGCAATATGTTCTCGTAATCTACAAGGAGAAAGTAAGGGATATTTGAAATTATAACGTGAGAAAGACTGAGGAAGCCAAAAAAAAAAAAAAAAATGGACGCAGCATGAAACCACCGAAAATAAAACTTGGGATAGGACAAGCCATATGTATGCACTAAAATATAAGTAGAGTAATATCACCAGCAATTTCACAAACATAGTAAAAGCAGCGGAATAATTCTATACTGACCTGTACAGCACCCAGAGCAGCCACGATACCTCCATTCGAAGTAGTAATGAGAAGGTTACAGAGGCTCCTTCTATAACTAGCGATGAAGGTATAAGGGCCTTACAAGACCCGAAACGGGGAAAAGCGGTAGGAGAAGATGGAATAACAGTCGATTTAATCAAAGATAGAGGAGAGATAATGCTTGAAAAACTGGCGGCTCTCTATACTAAGTGTCTATCGGCTTCAAAGTTTCCAGAGAAATGGAAGAATGGCCACATTATACTAATCCACGAAAAGGGAGACGTTAAAGAATTGAACAGTTATAGGCCCATCAGCTTGCTTTCAGTATTATATGAAATATTCACCAAGATAACCTACAATAGAATAAGGGCAACACTGGACTTCAGTCATTCAAGGGAACAGGCTCGGTTCAAGAAGGGATACTCTACAATGGACCACATACATGTCATCAATCAGGTAATCGAGAAATCCACAGAGTGCAATCAGCCTCTCTATATGGCTTTAATAGATTACGATAAGGCATTTGATTCAATAGATATACCAGCAGTCACAGAGGCATAACGCAATCAAGGAGTACAGACCGCCTACGTAAATATCTTTGAAAAATGTCTACAGAGATTCCACAGCTACCTTAATTCTCCACAAGAAAAGTAGGAAGATACCTATAAAGAACGGGGTCACACAGGGAGACACAATCTCTCCACTGCTATTCACTGCGTGCTTGGAAGAAGTATTCAAGCTATTAAAATGGGAAGGCTTAGGAGTGAGGATCGACGGCGAATATCTCAACAACATTTGTTTCGCAGATGACATTGTCCTGTTCAGCAACACTGGGGACAAATTACAACAAGTGATTGAGTAAGAGTTCAGGATCGCCAGTCAGCCTGTGAAAGAGCACGTCTATCGATGTAATTTACTCACAGGAAACCCTGATCATGAGAAAGAAATTTACAGAAGAATGGATAGATAGATAGATAGATAGATAGATAGATAGATAGATAGATAGATAGATAGATAGATAGATAGATAGATAGATAGATAGATAGATAGATAGATAGATAGATAGATAGGGGAAGAAGGAAAGGCAGGGACGTTAACCAGACTGAGCCCAGTTTGCTACCCTACACGTGGGGAGGGGGATGGTGAGTATAAAATGGGTTGGAGTGCATACGGCAGGTATCGCCAGATCTTGACTGAGAGCTTAACCGTGACTATCATTGAAAAAAAAAGGTGCACAATCACTGTATTCTACCGGTGCTAACATATGGGGCAGAGACTTGGAGACTGACAAAGAAGCTTGAGAACAAGGACCACGCAAAGAGCGATGGAACGAAAAATGTTAAGCGTAACGTTAAGAGGCAGGAAGATAGCGGTGTGGATCGGAGAGCAAACGGGGATAACCGATATTCTAATTGACATTAAGAGAGAAAAATGGAGTTGGCCAGGCTATGTAATGCGTAGGATGGATAAATGGTGGACCATTAGAGTTACAGAATGGGTGCCAATAGAAGGGAAGCGCAGTCGAGGACGTCAGAAAACAAGGTGGGGAGATGAAATTTTGAAATTTGCAGGCGCAAGTTGGAATCAGTTGGCACAGGACAGGGGTAATTGGAGATCTCGGGGAGAGGCCTGCCTCCTGCAGTGGACATAAAGATAAAGTAATGATGTCGACGAGGGATGTTGCTTTTACATACCCTTCGTTTATTTAACTCTGCTCGCCCGGAACTTTGAAGCGTATAGTATGTATTTAGGTCGCGCATGGCGTGCACGACCTAAACGCGCACTGACCACGCCGTCTTCATGCCGTCTTGTGTGTCACGCATGTGGTGTCATAAGCACGTGGAATTAGCCCCGAGACCGACTACACTTTGCCGTGCTAGCTCACGTGAATAATAAAAGCATAAGCGCAACAACAATGCATAAGAATCCGCTTAGGATATAATACCTGCTGTGATGCAGCGAGCATCACACAAACGCTGGCTATATATGACTTTCACAACATTTACCTTGATTTTAATGTGCTAAAATATGTTTGCTCACGACGAGTTGTTCATGGTATAATATCGAATTTTGCACTTCTTCACAGTACCGCTCGGCAGCAACACGAGAATTAAACATCGCAGTTTAGGTTCTACCAGCACCACCCGTTTCTTTAACTGTTTCTGTAAATTAGGCCGTTCTTCACCGTTAAATTTAAGCAACGGTAAATTGAAGTAAAGGTAATTGAGGCTTACAGCTGTTTGCAGCATATATACGGAAAGGAATGTAGCAATATTTATTCACTTTTCCGGGCTACACGTTCAATTCACTTGAGCAATTTACTAGTGACTTTTGATTGAGGAAGCGACATGACGAATCTGTTTGGCGAACTGACACAGGCTGCTCGGCCCAAATGTTTGAGTGAAATATTCCTTTTGGACCGTATGGCCTGCAGCCAGAAAGAAGCCGAAGCCTCTTTCATCAGTAGTGTTGAAGATATAATTATTTCCCGCTGGAGATCAAACATCAAGTGAATTCATGTGAGGCTTGCGGTGTTTTGTTTATGAAGCGGGTATGCGAGTTTTTCTTTTACGTACTGACGAAGCATATAGTTCTCAGATTGTATAGTTAAACAACGCAGGATCGAGACGTGGTGAGGTAGACGATGTTTGAATTTTCATCATCAAGGCAGCCTAAGCTGCGCTGTAGAGCCTCAAGTATACTTTAGGCATTGCAATTGGCGCTGTTAAAAACGGCATCATGGTTTCAAGTCGAAGTTGCAGTGAACAGATCGATTCCGAGAACAATGCGTGCCTCGCCAAAACAGTCGGTTGCTGTCGTTGCGTGAGGGGTATGCCATAATGTCGATAAAGGCTACTGAGGGCCACTATGAAAGCAACAATGATAGGATATATATATATATATATATATATATATATATATATATATATATATATATATAATATATATATATATATATATATATATATATATATATATATATATATATATATATAGCGGCAATTGATTGGCTCTCGATCTTAATTAGGAAACTTTTATTTCAGGTGATTGCTGTTATGGTATTCGTGAAGCATATACATACTATACATGACGCGCCACCGTGTTAACAGCCATGAGCAATGCGTTTTCTGGGTGCCTGTTTCAGAGAAGGGAAAAAGTATAGTTGCAAACTTCTTTCATACAAAACGCGCCTAGCTCGTCCTTTTACGCACTAATAAAGTAGCCATATTTGACTATAACAACTCACCAGAGTAACAAGAATCACGATGAAAGCTTCGCTGGGCAGTGTCCTAGCACGAATTTATAATGCTGACACCATATAACAAGATTTTTCTTCTATGTAAAATGCAATATCCCTCATAGCTAAGTACTAAGGGGATCTTAAGTTTTTAACGGAGCATGACACACCACTTCGTCTGTTGAATTTGCAGACATTCTATTCACGCGAAATTTATGGACAGACACGGCGCATATATGCATTGCAAAACCAGTAGACCCCTTTAACACTACATAGCTTGCGATATCCAAGCCGCAAATTTTAATAATAATAATAATATATGGGGTTTTACGTGCCAAAACCACTTTCTGATTATGAGGCACGCCGTAGTGGGGGACTCCAGAAATTTTGACCACCTGGGGTTCTTTAACGTGCACCCAAATCTAAGTACACGGGTGTTTTCGCATTTCGCCCCCATCGAAATGCGGCCGCCGTGGCCAGGATTCGATCCCGCGAAAGCCGCAAATTTTCTCGGCTCACGCGGTTTTGAAGAAACTGCGGTTCAGCAATGACAGCCGAAAGAAGCCGACATATGCTTCAATAAGTACGGCTCGAGCCACTAATACTCCAAGCGTGCGCGAAGTGAAGGCTAAACCCCATGAGAGCGATTTTGTGCGCGACAGCGACTAGCGACGGCTTCGAGCGACGGATCGAGCCGTCGCTTGAACAGATCGCTCGGTATTATCGCTCGATCGCTCGGTTCTGCAAATCTAGAATTCGTCGCTCGTCGCCCGGAAGTGCTATGAGCAACTATAGCCAATAACGCAAAGCCGGAACTGGATGTACACTGTAAAATAATTTACACCCTTAAACGTGAAAAAGGGTGTAAATGTGTCTATAACTCACACCCTTGGGGTATTGGTTATACAAATAACACCATACGGGTGTGAGTTAGACACATTTACACCCTTTTTCGCTTTTAAGGGTGTAAATTATTTTAGAGTGTACGTTACTCAAATACTAGCGATTGTCGCACGGAAGGAGCAAACAATTGAATATTTATACGTGCTGCAAGAACCTGCTGCAAGACCCTCAGAAATATTTTATGCGGCTTTTTACAGTAAAATACAAATACAACAACTGAAATGAATAAAGCACGCGTCACGCTAGTTTCGGCGCCTATATTGCTACCATCATACCAGCAACACCGGGGAGACGTCGCTCGAAGTCATCGCGCGCATGGGGTACGACTTGTAGGCGACGAGCGAACACGACAGCCATCTCCATCGCGTGCCTTGTAGCTGTCGCGCGCAAGATCGTTTGCATGGGGTTTATACTTAAACGAGCACGCGCGGCAGCCGAGCGAGCCGGAGCGAGCGGCGTCTTGGCCGTGACGCCACTCGCGAAAAAGCGCCACTCGAACTTCTCGCCACTAATAATACCGAAACGCAACTGAAAATTTAGTGAATAGCTTGGAAAATAGTTTTCCTTCACAAAAATAAAACTTGTCATAAATGTTGAATCTCATTTCCATCTCCGTTGCCACCATGGATGCGCACTTCGGAAGACCGAGTGAGGTCCTTAATTTTGACTTGAGCTTGTGTTCCCTGTAGAGCGCACAATTTTTTTTTTTTTTTTGCGTGGGTTGCCCAGTACAGGGAGACTGTATTTTGCAAAACTCAGGCACAGAGCCCTATAAAGCTGCGGCATTGACCATACCGATGTGCCTGATGACTTTCCGCAGAGATATTTCAGGAGGTACATGTGCTATTGTAGTCAGCCCCCTCCCTTTTAGGTATGATAACTGCTGTTTCCATGATAGGTTCCATGAGCAGCTGATAATTACCCACAAAGGGCCCCTCACCAGGTCTCGTCATTTTGAGCTGACAAGCGCAGAGCATACATTGAGCGATAACGATCGTTTCTGCAAAGTATTACACCTCTACGCGCCGCGGAAAGATCTGAAATTTCAAACCGAACGCCGTTTTTCCTTCTCCTCGCGGCCGCCGCACTCAAAGCCGGAGGATGACGTACTCGTGTGCCTGCGCCTGCGCTTACGTATTCGTATCCGCAGTGTAACGTCGCTCGTGGTGACACGTGACTTCGAGAATTATTCAAGACAACATCTGTTATATGTGCGATCTGTTGCTTGAATTGACGAATTGAAGTTTGGAGAAATAATAAAACACACAAACGGAATGTCTGCGTGTTTTTTGTTCAACTTCGCACCCAAGCAAGAGCGATGTACTTCTGCTTCGTCCGCTTGTTCCCCCGGTCGTGCAGTAACGTGCGCAAGTGCTGAAACTATGCCATTTTCTACCGTGTTCCAGCGCGTGATCATGCTTTGCGATCCGCTTGTGTCTGCCTCAGTATTCGTGTAGCACTGAATTATACCGCTAGTCATGTTTCCTTGTGCACAGCGGGCAAAATCGCTTGCTGCGCGAACGAGACAACAGCTCGCGCGCGACGCCGTCAGCGGGAGTGCGTAGCGCCGAAAAGAAAAAGCAAGGAGAAAAAAAATGAAGGCGGGGCCCGTGACGTATGCGTCACGCGATCCTCAAGGTCCCGTATGGGAGAACGTAGGGAAGGGATTTCGTTTGCGGAGGCTAGACGGGGCGAGTGGACAGTGTGTATCGCTATGCGGTGGAGCTCGCCTTCTGAAATCATGGGTTCCCGGCACTGAAATATTTCTATCTCGGCTATTAATGAGCCGATTTGAAAAATGGGCAGAACGCTCCTAGAGGACACGTAACAACTTCCAGCGTATAGCCAAAATTTGCTGTGGGGCCTGGTGAGGGGCCCTTTAAAAGGCGACGTTTCGTTTCGTTTACAACTAGTTGGCACACCTACATCTATAGAATAAGGCCTCATTACTACTTTTATATGAAGCACACAACGACCGTCTACACGTTTACACCGATGACTCTGTCCCGCCTACAAGTTCAGCTGCCCGGTTCAGCTGGTATCAGACTCTCCACACTACGTGCGTCACGGATCCCACGAGCAGCTCGTCGCAGGGATCAGACAAGTCCACTATCGCGCAGTTGACAAAGGACATGAGATAATATTTCAATGGTTGCCTAGTGTCACAAAGTGCGTTACTGCCTCGGCGTGCTGTCACTGCATCAACGGCCACGCCACTCCTCACGCGGCGAGGGTAAATAAGGAGGGAACCCTCCCTTGGGTCCCGCGAGCAGGCTGACCAGTTTTCCTGATGCAATCGTCGGCATGCAGTGAGGCACAGTTCGTTGGGTCCTCGAGGCGAGCGGACGTGCCTCGAAGGTGAGCGAAGCAGTAGCTGGCAGGTTAAGAGCCCCAAGCAGGGCTCTTCGACAATAAGACGGACGCGCGGCCCGAATCCGACCGCGCCTTCCGCAACGAGGAACGAGCAGCCCGGCGCTCTTCGGACCGGGCTCTGGACTTTCCCTCCGCAGATAAGCCAACGTTCTCAACGCTCTCAGACTATCCATCGGACTTATCTTTAGCATTTAATCGTTCGTTTGTTAATAATCGAGCATTTCCTTTTGCATATTCTTCGAATGTAGTGATCATCGCCTTTATTCCTGTCTGTAGTTCTTTATCTGCTCGCATTTTTTAAAAAAAATTTCTTATCGGTCGTGGCCTAACACGTGGTGGCCTTTGTTGTACGTTTCGCCGCAGATTCCTTCGTTTTGTCGAGATAGATAGATAGATAGATAGATAGATAGATAGATAGATAGATAGATAGATAGATAGATAGATAGATAGATAGATAGATAGATAGATAGATAGATAGATAGATAGATAGATAGAGAGAGAGAAAATAAGCATTTGGCAAAACAAGTAGGAAATTTACCTCGATGAGTGCATGGGGCCCTCAGACCAGGGCTCCATTGCCATGCGCGACTTCGTGAGCCCGCTGGATCAGCCATTGCTGTTACTGCCGGCTTGTGCTGAGCAGCGCAGACTCCCAAGAGGGAAGGGTAGGGTTGGGTATAGAAGGAACACCCGAAGGGTTAGGGCATTCCCATGAGGAGTGGTACACCGTGGGTTTGGCCCCACAGTGGGGACAATAGGAAGGGTATAGGGTGGGATGAAAGATATGTAGCATGTGGAGACAAGGAAAGGAAATCGTCTGCAGTTGCCACCAGACAGCGGCACCTGCCCTATTAAGCGAAGGATGAGGAGGGCGATAGTTATGGCGACTTTGTCGGTAGTACTCGAGCGTCTCGGTGCAGTGTAGGGGCTCTGGCAGTGCGTCGTCTGGGTTGACCAGCTCTTCCGATGGTGCCCGGTCAGTCAGACCTCGGGCTACCGCATTAACGCGTTCATTACCGTGGAGAGAGGCGTGTCCAGGAGTCCAGACGATACGCACCTTGCGTAACGCGGGAGGGGGACAGAGGAGAGAATTCGATGTGTGTGTGCAGTCACAAGTCCTTGCGCGAAGACCCGGCAGACAGCCTGCGAGTCCGTCACTAGGGTGATCGGGGTGGCATGTGCGGGAAAGGCGAGGCGAGGACAATGGCTAGAGCGATAGCTCCTTCCTCTGCTGAGCAGCTGTACGTTGTGAGAACTGTGGCACACGCCCTAAGCGCGTCTGTGTTGTCAGTTACAGCTAAACACATGGCCCGCCTCCCTGGGTAGCGGGCCGCGTCAGTGTACAAAACCGGTGTCATTGTGGTGCTGTCTCCAAAAATGCGTGTCAGGGCCCGAGTTCGGGCGCGTCTACGGGCGGCGTGTCGCTCGGGATGCATATTGTGGGGAATCAGAGCTACTTCTTTGCTAGCGCGTAAAGCAGGAGCGAGGCGATGTTGTGGGACGTGTGTGGGTATCTCAGGGTATGGCGAGAGAGTATAGCGCAGCCCTGACGGCTGCGTCTGAGACGTTGGAGCTGACCGTTGCGATGAGCCTCGACAAGCTCGCCTACGGTGTTGTGGATACCAAGCTGAAGAAGCCGTTGTGTGGAAGCATGTGGAGGCATCCCAAGTGCCACTTTCACTGCCTTCCGCAGAAGGGTGTCCATCTTCTGAGTCTGAATGAGGGTGAGATTATGATAGGGGAGGTGATATAGGTGAGCCGGCTGATTATTAGAGCCTGCACTATGTGGAGGACGTCTTTCTCGCGGAGGCCTCTTCTACGATTACACTCTAAGAAAAGTTTACACCTTTTGGTGTGTATATTTGCCACACAACAATAATCGTCATCTGTCTTGCCCGAATTTCCTTTCTTGAAAACGCTGCGCTCGTTACTTTCCTGTCGGGAATGCTATGTCATGCTGTTAACGCGCATGCCGTTCGTTACTGGAAAGTACCGGGCTCGCCGAGTTAAAGAAAGGAAATGCGGACAAGGCAGATGACGATTATTGTTGTATGGCAAATATACACCCCAAAGGGTGCAACTGTTTTTTAGAGTGTAGTAATGCGGTTTATCATATGTGCGACTTGTGCTATCTGCTGACCCAAAAGGTGCGTAGTGTGCGAGGCTTTGCCATCAGACTGAATGTGGAGGCCAAGGTACGGAGTCTAGCTACCTGAGGGATGCGGCTGCCGTGTAAAAACAGGGAGATATTAGGGGGTTCGTCAGTTCTGCGGCGCCGCCTGTGTACAAGGAGCAATTCGGACTTTTCGGCTGCACAGGCAAGGACTCCCGTGGCTGCATAGTTTTGCACGACACGCACAGCTTCCTGGAGAGCATCCTGAATGGCCCCGTCGTATCCCTGGGTTGCCCAGATCGTAACGTCGTCGGCGTAGAGAGCGTGCCGGATGGTGGGTATCTGGTCTGGTAAGGGGGGCAGCTTAGCCATATTTACGTTGAAGAGGGTTGGCGATAGGATCGAGCCCTGTGGTGTTCCTTTAACTGTGAGTGTGATGACGTCCGACCGGAGCTCTCCTATGCCAATAGTGTCTGTGCGATCCGAAAGGAAAGCTCTGACGTGCGTGTGCCGCATAGGTACGTGTGCCGCATTGGGAAGAAGCCAGATTGTCGAGAATTAGGACGTGGGAGACGTTGTCGAAAGTCCCCTTGAGGTCCAGGGCCAGAATAGCTCTGACCTGTGCCGCAGTGGGGCCATCCACAATGTCCTCCTTAAGCTGCAGCAAAACGTCCTGCATAGAGAGGTTAGGGCGGTAGCCGAAGAGTGTATCCGGAAAGAATTGGCTGTCTTCGAGAAAGGGTTGTAGCCGCGAAAGTACATCGCGCTCGAAGAGTTTACCTACACACGAAGTTAAGGATATAGGTCGGAGATTCTGGAGGGACAGTGGCTTGCCTTGCTTAGGAATTAGTATGATGTCCACATGGCGCCATTCCTGTGGAAGCGTGTCATTCCTCCAGTGGTCATTGTAGAATGCAGTGAAGTCCTGAAAGGCCCAGTCATCTAGGTTGCGTAGGAGTGTGTATTGAATCCCATCAGCCCCGGGTGCGGTGTTGTGCCTAATGCCCTACAAGGCCGCCCTAACCTCGGCTTCTGTAATATCGGCGTCTAGGGGGGTGGCGTCTATGTGCGGGTCTCTGTAGGTGGGGCGGGTGCCTGTAGCAATGTAGCGTAGCTGTAGAGTGTGAAGTATAGTAGTGTCATCGAGACCTGATTTGTGGAGGATGGTGCGGACTCTGTTGCTAGTGTGTATTTTGGTTTGCGTAGGGTTTAATAATGCGCGGAGTAGCGACCAAGTCTGAGCGACCAAGTCCGAGGTGTGCTTAGCGTGCCGCTGAGGCGATAGCAAAGGCTACGCCAATTGTTGTTAGTGAGGTTGTTCGCGTACTCATCTGCCTCCGTAGTTAGGCGGCCGATACGTAGACGAAGTTTCCGATTATGTTTTTGCCGCCGCCACCGCCGGGCCAGGCCACTGCGGGCCTCCCAGAGATGGAGCAAATGGAGACCCACATCGGACGTGTCTGTTGTCGCAGTGATGTGTTGAGTTGCAGTTTTTAGATCAATTTGAAGTTGTTTGATCCACTCCTGAAGGGAGGGGATGTCCTGAGGAGCTAGGGAGGACCGGTTACGTCTAAATTTATCCCAATTCGTTATTTTAACAGTACGTTCAGCAGTGCGTGTTGGTTGTACCTGCAGTTCAGTAGCTAGAATGTAATTGTCGCTGCCCAGGTTCTCCACGAGATTGCTTCAAAAGTGTTGACCTATCCCTCTGACCATCGTGAGGTCAGGGCACGTGTCTCTGCTTACGCTGTTGGCTAATCGTGTTGGTTGATCTGGTTCTGTCAGCAGAGTCATGAGATGGAGCGCAAGAACCTGAGCAAGTCGGCGTCCTTTCGGTGTTTGTGTTTGGTAACCCCAGGCCAGGTGCGGGGCATTGAAGTCGCCTACAATGACCGTCTGTTTAGCCTTTTTGCATAGATGTGCAAAAAGATGCCCGAACTCACGCTTCCTCGCATTAGGTGCACTGTAGATATTAAGCACAAACAGGCTGCTATGGGAGCGAGAGCACGGGACCAATTCGAAAAGTACGTGCGCTATGGGTAAGGTTTCGAGGGTGTGTTCGATAACGGTCAAACATTTGGGCACTAATGTGGCTGTGAGGTTTGGTGTGTTGCTGTTTATTGTGTCTGTGTATGCGTTGTAGCCGGGAAGTGTAGGAGTACAATGCACTTCCTGCAACGCTATTACATCGGGGGGACGGGGCTGTGTGGCGATGAATTGCGTAAGGGATCCGCTTTTCCGGCGGTAGCCCCTGCAATTCCATTGCCACACGCTTAGGAGTTGGGGGCTAGTGCGTGTCCCTTTACAGTTTCTGGCCATGATCAAGTATTATTTGTATGTGTTTTATACCCGGGGGCTGTCCGGGTGGCGGCTCATCGGCCTGGGAGGTGCGGGAAGTGAGTGTTCCGGACCCAGTGAGGCGGGTCGACATCTGCGCCTTTATCGAAAATTGGTGTTCGTGTGTATTTCTCTCTCTTTTTTTTTTTTTTTTTTGGCGTCGAGGAAGCTCCTATAATTCAACTCGGAAGTGTTTCTCGTCGCCTCCCATGTCATACTTCTGGTCCACGGTTCATCAAGCGTGGACCTATATATCGCCGGTCAGCAGTCGAACCTTGGGTGGGTGCGTTCGTCACCCCATCCCTTCCGTTCCGGAGAGTGCCGTAAATTAACCACCATATTTTGACACTTAGTCAATGCGGCATCCATGGACAAGCGGACGCAGCCGATCCATCTGCCCACTATGGCGTCAGCTGTGTTGCCATCCTCTTTCGAGAGCCGACGTAATGAAAAAACTTGGCGCGCATGAGCATCACCTACCATTGGATCAATAGAATTCTTCCGAATTTAGAACGCATGCCTTAATATTAAGGGTGTGCGAAAACCGAATAGTAGATTTCGAATCAAATATCTAATCGAATCAAGAAAGTCGAATATCGAATCGAATATCAGAACATTTTTCACAAAATTTAATGCTTACTGTGTTTGGGCAACAAAACAGGGCGCTGCACACGCTTGGGAGTATCCTAGCATTATACAACAAAAATGTAGCAAGCTATCGGTAAGTTAGGTATACATAGAAATCAAGATATACAGTATGGTCTACTGTTATTAAAGGGAACACCAAATTAGTATGCCAGCACTGATTACGTCTCAGTTCTAGCATGCATATGAAGGTTGGGAAAATGTTTTTTTATCAATATAATTTCTGTTGAACAGAACTAAGTGTTTTTCTTCCTCTGAAACTAATGAATTAGTGACATTAATTTGTACTGAATACCAATGAGGTTCTCAGTTTAATAGTGGACCTGTGTTTTGCGGCAATATGTCATTTATTGCGTAAAAAGGTTTGCTTTAGTTCTTACTCCATAATACAGAAGGAATGTTCCAACTTTACGATAACCCGCCGTGGTTGCTTAGTGGCTATGGTGTTCGGCTGCTAAGCACGAGGTCGCGGGATCGAATCCCGGCCACGGCGGCCGCATTCCGATGGGGGCGAAATGCGAAAACACCCGTGTACTTAGATTTAGGTGCACGTTAAAGAACCCCAGGTGGTCCAAATTTCCAGGAGTCCCCCACTACGGCGTGCCTCATAATGAGAAAGTTGTTTTGGCACGTGAAACCCCATAATTAAAAAAACAACAACTCTACGGTAGGTGGATTACTGTAACGCCAATCTGCGCGAGAGACGAAACGACTCGATCACCGCTCAGCGCGTGTACCAGCGCCGGCGGTAATGAGCAGGCGCCGTCCGCGCAGTTTCATCGTCTGGTTCGGCGCGTGATTTGCCACCTGTCAAAGATTCTGAAACATAGACAGTCACGGCTACTGACAGTCACGGCAAGTGACGAAGTCCGCTACTGCGTCAGCCGCGACCACTCGTCCAAAGCACGATAGGCGCTCCTCCGAAGTGAAACGCTCGCTTGGGCGGCATCGAGCACGAGGGGCTCCACGTCGCACGCGACTTGTGGCACTGCGCGGGCCCCTTATCGATATATCGAATATTCCAAAAGTCGAATAGTGAATTTTCGATGCGCGAATCGAATTATTCGAAAGTTCACTGCTCGACTCGACGGTTTTCGAGTATTCGCACACCCGTACTTCATATATACCCTGGATTATAATATTACAGCCTCGTCATCGGTCCCGTCTCTCGTGACACGACTGCACCCTTCTAATCCGTCGGTTACTCGGAGTAGTAATCGTCAAATGCGTACTCCTTCCCCATTGTAATGGCCAGTGACCGACTTTGTAACCCTTGCGGGTCCAGGGAAACTGTCGCGCACCTCCTTGGAGTGCCCCCGTTTTGAACCAGCAAAGAGCAACGCCCTCCGCTACACTAAGCCAGCTGGACAAGCGCCCGCTCGCAAAAGCAATGTGCGACACTGGCCAACACGGACATTAGCATGAGCTGCTATAAAGGCGCTGCTGCGTTCTACCCAAAAGAGACTAGATTGTGTGACAAATTTGTGACTTTGCGACACTGCATTGTGTGACGTACGTTGTATGTCTCGATGAGACATTGAAACTTAATGACTAAGTGGCACTTTCACACGCTTGAGACTAAGCGACTTCAAACACTAGGCGCGCGGGAACACAGCGCGCATAAAGCCACGAGCAATCTGAGCTTTTCTTTGCACCCGCCGCACATTACGTCCAAGGTATACAGCGCGTGGGCCGCGTATGCACTCAGCCGTGCAGCCACGGCTGGGTGAGAGGAGACGCGTTCACCTGGACCCCCTTGAGCGCGCTTCGTCACGTGCGCGCGGCCAGCGAAGGAATAAGTCTCAGAGTTTGCGCGCACCGGTGCGCCGCGCATCTCGAAATATATAAGCGGGCTTCGCGGCGCCGCCGCCAGATGGCGCAGCGTGTCCAGAGCGAAGCGCGCGATAGTAGCCCGGCTACTGCACACGCCTCATACATGACGCGTTGATCAACGTTCGCACGCACCGGTGCACCACGCATTTCGGAGGCCACGAGCAAATTTCGCGGTGGCGCCGCCAGATGGCGCAGCGTGTCCAGAGGAAGCGAAAAAATAAAGATTAAGATGTATACAAAAATGCTAGAATGAAAAGCATGTATAGCATACCTGAATAATTCAAGCAGGCTAAGTGCCTATTCGTCACCACCCTGTTTCAAAGGGGGTGCAATAAATCGTCATCATCGACTCGCGAGGGGAGCCAGGCTGCAGTAAGTGCCTCGTACATGACGCGTTTCGGCGGCGGCAATAAGGTGTATCGCTGCATTGTTTGATGGTTAATCGCGTTAACATCGACATTAATCGTGAGATGTGTTCTGCAGGAATTTCTTTTATCACACACCGTTCACGGCCAGCTGATCCCGTTAAGCCTCGCTCTGACCATTGACGAATCGCGAAAAGGAATAGCATTGGAAAAGTCATCGTTGGAAAATCACGGCTGAGATTATGATAATAGCGAGCGGCGCGGAATTTCCAGTGAACCCTAGGGGCAACAGGGGGATCAAAGCTGGAACCACGGCGGTCCATGGGTTGGGGCCGCCGAGGTCGGAGTGTGCCGGCGTGGGAGGGTGGGGTGTTCGCATGCAAGATCAGCCGATTTTGTATGCAAACACCCGACCTCGATCCGGCCTCGGCGAGCCGCCAAACCACGGACCAGTATGGCTTCCAGCTTTGCTGTTCACCGTTGCCCCTTTGGTGTACTGGTGGCGCCGCCAAAGCATACTAAAATGACATGTTGTTTACACTTAGTACTCACGCAAATTCTCGCTTCCCCCGCAGCCTGGCAGGGCAGACTTATTATAATCTCTGGTGCTCTCCTCCAGAGAACAGAAAGAGGCGGGCCCTTCTGGAACGTACTGTGTTTGCCGTGTTTAGATGATAATGCGATTATATTAAAAAATAACTAAAGAAATATTAAGATCCCGAAATTCACTCTTCTCACACTGTGCTCGTTTGATATACGGAGAACACGGCGAGATTAGTTTCAGTGCGAAAATATGGTGCCATGGCCCTTTCAAAGGGACATCAAAGAGAAAAAAAAATTGTTGGAAGCTCGGTTTGGCGGAGGCAAGGAATACCCGTTCAGCCACCTCTGCTCCAAGAAAGAGCAGAGGGCATCGCTGTGGAAGCGCGTGCGATGATGAAAGCATTGTGAACATTTAGCAACATATTTATTCTCTATGTAGGTAGCTGTCCACACCTTTAGTAACGAACGTAAGTTTGCTTAATTGCTTTTATTGCGATAACAACTATATGGACACTCCAGGAGCATTTTGCCGTCGGGGTCGCCGTCGCCGTGAGGTTCCGCATAAAGTCCAAAGGCGATAAAATCGTCGCCGTGCGCCGTATGCTGTATGTGCGAGTGAAAGCGTGCGAGGGGGAGCCGGCGATCGCGGCTCAATCTCGCGTGTGCGAGCGAAGAAGGCGGGCCGGGCCGGAAGCGCGCGGGGTGAGGCGAGGGAGGGGGGGGGGGAGGGAGGCGTGGCATTTTTCTCCGGCGGCTGCTGCTTAAAGCGATGTGTGCAGAGTGCGCGTAAAGCCGGTAGCTTCGTATGTGCTGTGCGTTCGACGTTTCGTTCGCATTGAAGCGAGAGATCCACGAAGGTCAATTCGATTTGACCAGCATTTTGACAGCGAGTTTCCGCGCTCATAGAGCGAGATGTGTTCATGCTTACCTGTGCGCGCGTGACACCGTGCTTGTTAACTTGGTTAAAATACGTTGGCGGACTAGTTGGTTTGAATCCATGATAGATGTGCAAGCGCGACTGAACGAGGACGTGGAAAGAAACAGACACACAGAGACAGCGCTGTCTCTTTGTGTCTGTTTCTTTCTACGTGCTCGTTCAGTCGCGCTTACACACTATATGATTGTTAATTTAGTTAATAAGCGAATGTTTGTAGGGCTTTTAAAGCTACTATCCTTACTTCGTATAACTATCGACTAATTTTCTATCGCAATTGGTGCTTCGCCTTTCGGGCAAAACTGCGACTTTTACAGCGAAGCTATATATGGCGAGCCACTTCGTTCGTCCGTCCGTCCGTCCGTTCATCCGTCCGTCGCTTGTACGCCGAAAACTTTTCCGGCGCCACCCCATACGTATGCGCGAATAGAGAGAGAGAGAGAGAGAGAGAGGCGCGCGATTAGCCAACACCACCTGGATAGCACAAGACATCTTTACTCCGATCCATGACGCCACGCTACCTGGCTATATATATATATTTCTTGCACTTGAAGAAACTTCGTTTGGCCTCAAAGCATTGTTCACCGAAGTGACGGCCTTATATGAGAATTTACAAGACCGCATAGTAGGAGACAGTTCAATATTACAGCATGAGTCCTCTCGCACCACCAAGAATATGGCACCTCTTGGTGGTGTAATCTTCCTTGGTGTAATTGTCGTGTACTTCGCTATCACTAATACTGCTTCGCCTTTCCGGCGAAACTGCAGCCTCTCTCTCTCTTTCTTTTTCTTTTGCTGTGAGTACGGTATAAGCGCTGCTACGCATAACTGCTGTTTATTCTGGTTTCGAGTGAATCCGGCTTCGCCTCATTTCAGTTACTGATTGAATTATACGGGGTGCCCCAGCTATCATGCACCAAGACTTTAAAAATTGGAGGACGCTTAACCTTCGCCTTCAAGAGTGGAACGCGATAGCGTTATCGCACCCCGTTCGCACCATCCACTCATTCGCTCGGCATGCTCTTGAGTCACACTAAGACATAGTTTTCATATACAACACTTCTAAGTCCACAGCACAACTTTGGGGCATCCTCGCACCGGTCCCCGCACGGCCCCAATGCGCCTAAACGAGACGAAGGGGGGAAGCGGGCGAGTGGCGCGCCACCTGTCGGGGCAGCGCCGTCCATTGCGAGGAGGGGGTCTCCTGTGTTTGCCGCAATATGGCTCTGCGTGTGCGCCAAGCGCAGAATGTGAATATTAGAATGTGAAGAGGTCTACCCAGCGGTCAATTTAGGCACCACTGGCCTCCTTGAAGCCCTTGGGTTCAGCGGGAGCAGTGGTAAAGCAAACAGGTCCGCAATAGACATTAGTAAGAGGCGATTGGAGGATTGGTGGAAGAAAAGTAGGGAAACGACAAAAGACGGAGACGTACAACAGCACAATTCGCAATAGGGGATCAGAAAGTTTGGACGCGGTAGTTCATAGTGTTTTTTTTTGTTTTTTCATTGGTTAACCTAGGTAGGATATTAGGCAGCATAGTAGCAAGAGCTTGGTGGCGCAACCCACCGCCCCGTTCCAAAGGCACGGCCGCTCAATGGAAACAAGGTGCCAAAGGGGACGCTCATAACATCCATCCATCCATCCACCGCAGAAGAAATGTAGCAAAAACGTACTTCGCTACTCGTTTAACTGCGACTTCTGTAATTTACATGCTCATAATTACCGATATACACCACAGTATAACTTTCTACGGCACGTTTCTAAGGCAATACCGCATTCACTAGAGGCGCTTTTGTCCCGCTTTGAGCCGTCGAATTCGTGGCTAAGTGGTAGCGTATCCATCTCACACTCCGGAGACCCTGGTTCGATTCCCACCCAGCCCATCTTGCAAATTGTTTTTATGTATAAATTGCCTTCCGGTATTTTCGATCACGGCCAACGCCGCCGACGACACCGGCTTTTCTGCGACACGAGCTCCTTAACGCTACCGCGTTAAAAATAGCAGTTGCGTTACTCGAACAAAACTTAGTGCACATTGTTTTCAGTACAGCGGAGTAGCAGCCAGTAATTATTTCGGTAATTGCGATTAATTATCTAACTCGAGAAGTACTGTCCTGATTATGACAGTGTCAATGAGGTTTTGTAGGCATCCCCAAATGACATCTAACGAGATGCTTCCAGCGACGTACTAACTGCACACAATTTTTTCCGACTGGCAAAGAGACATCACGAAATATGAAAAATATCATGTGGCTGCGAACTCATCCCCATCATAAAGCAGTGCCCCAAATAAGCTGACTGAAAGCAATTGCCTGCCGCAAACCCGAAGAGACAGCGCATCACCTTGATAATGGAACGGAAGGAGCACCAACAGCAGGCTTCGCAGCTATTCCTTGCTCTCATTTCTACGTTACACTTATTATCCGTCTCTCAAGACTGACTGATCCCATTGACAACAAAAGCCCCTTGAAAACGCGGCCGAAGCACCGTTCTGACCACATACGAAACGTGAAAAGCAATCCGATAGAAATAGAATATGTGAAAATCCTGGCTTTGCTCGCACCGTATCGAAAGAGTGTGTGCGCAGCTATATTTCGCGCCAGAAGCTTGCTCCGGACCAAAGCCAAATTAAACTGACGGTTTTATTTTTCATGAGAGTGTATATGATGCTGCTAAAACAAGTTCGTGGCAAAAAAAAAAAAAAACGAAATTAACCAACCGGGAAGCGACCCATGTGTAGAAAAAAGGCAAAACTGATGCGTCCAAAAAAGTAAATATGCCACTTCTAAATGAGCCCAATTGGCAATCGGGACATCTGCACAAAAAACAAAAGAAAACGAAAAGAACATCAGATTTCAGTGTGCCCTTATTACCTATGAATTCAAAAGCGCCGTCGAACACTAGCTGATGCCTCGTGTTCGAGTACGTCTCCTTCTGCAGCTACGCAGTACTAAGTCCGCTTTATTACATCTTCAGTGGCTTTCTTGATATGACCGACGCTGAAATTCTACGGCAGACTTCCGTTATACGTGCCTTGGGCTAATCTGACGTCCGACTCGATCACGCAAGCACGATATTTCATATAATTAGAAAGAAAGAAATCGAGTGGAGAGAGGTCAGGTGACCTAGCCGGCAAATTTACATACCCGTGCCTTCCAGTCTGTTGCGCATGAAAAGTCGCATCCAGCGGGTTTCGTGCTCGGCTGCTGCTGTGTGCTGGTGCCCCACTTTGCTGATACCACAGAAGTGCAAGACACGACAGCAGGACTTCGCCGAGAAACCCATCCACAACTCCTTCAAGGATTTCGTCCACGTAACACTGTCAAGTCTCGAGTGTGTGATCGAAGAGGATGGGACCGATTATAGCACCGGCGTAAATTACGAACTACACATTGAACAACCACTGGTACATGGTGCTGATTGCGCTTTACTCAGTGTGGATTGGAGTCACTCCAATAGTGTGCATTATGCCAACTTACCTGGGCGTTTCTGCTAAAATGGAGGATTTGGAGCCGGCACGCTGGCTGACGGGCAGCTAACACCACTGTTGGTTGTGCAGGTCCTTATTGCAATCGGATCAGCGATCCTGCTCGGCGTGGATGGCGAGCGGGCACTGCTCCCACTATCGCCGAAACCGTCTTCATCAAGCGAAATCGGATGGGCCACGACGATAAACAAGTTTAACAGCGGATTGCCAGTTATCACCGACTTACATCACCGCTTGAATGAGCCGCTCGTCGACGACGAACTACCAGTCTCTGTTGAGCATCGATGACCACGTGACATCAACCGAACCTACTTAAACGCGCAGCATTTTGGCTTCGTGGGATTTGGAGCCGGCACGCTGGCTGACGCGCAGCTAACACCACTGTTGATTATGCAGGTTAGTACTTACTATCCAATGCAACTTCATGGTCCGCTATGTACGTTGCCGGCTCCTCCCACGATAAGTGCTACTGCGCACCGTCGCAGACGAATGTGCGCGCGAGTGTCTCGCCGAAATTTCCGCCTCTTTGTGAATAGAGTGTTGTACTTGATTCTTCTTTTGTTGCTATCGGGCGATGTCGAGCTTAATCCTGGACCTCTCACCGAAGCAGCAATGGAGGTACTCAAAAGTTTACAGACTGGTCAGGCAGCAATCATGAGCAAGCTAGATACCATCGATACCAGGTTAGCCAAGCACGAGGCTATGCTGGCGGAAGTAAACAGTAGGCTTGGTGTAACTGAGGAACGGGTTGGAACGGTAAATAAATTAGTGTCGGATCAAGCAAATGCAATAAGATCACTTGAAGAACAAGTATCTGCCGTGCAAAAAAAAAAAAAAAATAAGAACGTCGATCTTGAAAACAGAAGTTGCAGGCTTAATCTTGTCTTCTATGGAATAGATGACGGAAACCATTCTGAAACGTGGATTCAATCAGAAAACCTGGTTAAAAGTATTTGCAAAGCTAACCTGGGGATCGAACTGAATTCGATAGAAAGGGCACACCGAGTGGGGTCGTTACAGCGATAGATTCAAAAGGCCAGTCCTAGTAAATTTTTCTTCATATAAGGAAAGACAGGACGTCTTGTCAAATGCTAATAAGTTCAAGGGGTCACCCTACAGTGTGGATCAGGATTATTCATCCGAGACCCGAGAAATACGGAAGCATCTGTGGGAATGCGCAAAAGTTAAAAAAAGCGGACAGCAATAACAAGGTAAAGCTAAACTTCGACAAACCTATTATTAACGGAAAGACCTTCACGTGGGACAACGAAAAAGAAGTTGTTCCATTCAGGGAACGATGACGCAATCGAAAAAAAATTAAACAAGTATGCCGTAACCTCGTTGCTGTTGTAGTAAACTGTAGGAGTATAATAAACAAAGTCGATGAATTCGCTGGTCTGATAGAGTCCGTTAAGGCTGACATCGTTTTTGGCACAGAATCTGGCTGAACCCGTCTATCGCGGATAGTGAAGTATTCTCTAAAGAATTCATTGCTTATCGGAAGGACAGGCCCCGCCTCGGTGGAGGGGTGTTTTTGTTAATTCACTCTTTTCTTAAGTCATTTATGCTAGATTTTGATACCTACGATGTTGAATCAATTTGGTGCTCAGTCACCCTACCTGATAACTCCTCATACGCTGTGGGATCATTCTACAGACCACCGAACTCAAATTTAAAAGCGTTGTAATCTTTGTTTGACATTGTTTCGGAGGCATCCCGGCAGCCTATTTTGCTTGCGGGTGATTTTAACTTACCTGACTTGGGATGGCTAGAAGGTGATTGTGTATGCAAAGTTGACAGCCGTATTAACTTGGAAATGAAAAACATTGTAAACACCTTCGGACTATTACAGTATGTCAATGCTCCAACTCGGAATAGTAACATTCTGGACCTTTCGTTCTGCAGCTCACCTACCCTTATTAGCTCGGTTCATATAATACCAGGAATAAGTGACCATCACGCTGTCGTTGCAAACATTAAAACAGATATTAACCGATCAACGTTACCCACATCAAGGA
Organism: Dermacentor andersoni; assembly: GCF_023375885.2. Classification (NCBI taxonomy): domain Eukaryota; kingdom Metazoa; phylum Arthropoda; class Arachnida; order Ixodida; family Ixodidae; genus Dermacentor; species Dermacentor andersoni. The sequence continues at coordinate 122,593,961 of NC_092814.1, read as the reverse complement.
GAGTTTTTTTCTTCGAAAAAGGTGATTATCCTAGTATCTATCAGGAGCCCCTCGATTACTTGCCGGTTTTTGAATGTCTTGCTGAAGATTACGACATCTATGATTTATGGCGGGTATTTAAAGATAAACTGCTTGAGCTTACGGACAAGTAGGTTCCAAGCATAGATTCTACCAGACTCAAAAAACGTAAGAAACCCTGGGTGAATTCTCGTATTCTCAGAATAATTAAAAAAAGAAAGAGAGCATGTAACAGATACAAAAAAACTAAAAGTATGAATCACATAAATAAGTTATCTGAAGTAACACAGGAGTATAAGTTTGCTATAAAAAATACGAAGGAAGAGTACTTTAAGACACTCAACGACAGAATGAAATCTAATCCTAAACATTTTTGGAGGTTTTTAAAAGGATGCGGATCAGATTTTGTAGGAATAAATGAAATTGTTTGTACGTAATCAACAAATAATTACAGACGATACTGAAAAGGCAACGCGTTTGGATACGTATTTTCAATCTGTCTTCCTACCTAAATGCAATCATAGCTCTACACCACATGCAAGCACACTTCCTTTAATGGAAGAGAGAGAGAGAGAGAGAGACGTTTATTAAACGAAACAGTGTCCCGAGCGAGGCCGGGTATCACCCTAAGGTGGGAAGGCTCCTTAGTCCAGGGAACAAGTTGAATTAAGCGTTAGAGGCATCGAGGCACTCCTAAAGGTCATAGATGAAACCAAAGCAAACGGTCCGGATGGTATATCTCCACGTATACTAAAGCTGTGTGCTACACCTACCTCGATGTACCTTTATTTAATCTATGTGAAATCGCTATACACAGGACTCTTACCTAATGATTGGAAAACCGCTCAAGTTGTACCTATTCATAAAGGGGGTTCGAAAAGAGATGTCGCGAATTACAGGCCTATCTCACTAACATCCATCTCGTGCAAAATCATTGAGCATATTATATATACCGAGATAATGCGTCATACAACAAATAATAATATACTAATCAAAGAACAACACGGGTTTCGAAAAGGTCTACCTTGCACAACACAATTAATAGAATTTTATCATGAATTGGCATTCGATGTTGACGAGGGAGGACAGATTGTGTCTTTTTAGACTTTCGCAAGGCATTCGACACAGTGTCACATCCACTTCTTCTTATTAAACTTAAAATGTTAAATATTCACTCAAGCGTACTCGCTTGGATTGAAAATTATGTCTCAGCGCCGACAATGTGTTGTTTTGAACGGCAAAAGCTGGGCATACGCTGATGTGACGTCAGGAGTCCCACAGGGCTCAGTCTTAGGGCCACTTTTGTTTTTACTTTATATAAATATTTCTGTTGGTATTTCTTCATGTATACGGTTGTTTGCCGACGATTGTGTAGTATATAGGAAAATTAAGAGTGAACAAGATGCTGCCATGTTACAATTTGACTTAGAATGTATTAATACTTGGTGTTCCACGTGGAAGATGAATTTGAATTTAAAAAAAGTGTGTTTATGTATGTTTTACAAGAAAGAAGAAACGGATTGTAAGTCTTTACCAGATAAATAATACCCTGATAAAAAACGAACCTATATACAAGTATCTAGGTGTGACGCTATCATCCGACTGCTCATGGTCTGCTCATGTGGATGACGTCATTGTAAAAGCTGGTAGGGCACTCAATTTTATTCAGAGGAACTTGAAATGTTCACAGCCGAACCTAAAGAAAACTGCTTACTTAACATGTGTGAGACCAATTTTAGAATACGCCTGTGCCATCTGGGACCCCGCGCAAAAAAAAAACTTGATTGACAAACTGGAAAGAATTAAAAACCGAGCTGCTAGGTTCGTCCTGGGGCGGTATGGGCGGAGAGAAAGTTGTACTGAAATGAAACTTGAATTGAATTGGGAACTGCTTTCCTCTCGGCGGAAAAAGTTGAGACTGAAGTTTTTTACCTCACATTTAATAATAAGACTGGAATTAGTAGCAAAAGCTACTTGAAAGAACCACATTATATTTCTAGGCGTAATGACCATTCACTTAAAATCCGCGAGTACCGTGCCAGGACGTACTTGTTTGCGGATTCCTTTTTTGTCAAAACTATTGTGGAGTGGAATCAGCTGTGTGAAGAGCAAGTGTGCTGTAAAAAAAATTAAATTATGGGGTTTTACGTGCCAAAACCACTTTCTGATTATGAAGCACGCCGTAGTGGGGGACTCCGGAAATTTGGACCACCTGGGGTTCTTTAACGTGCACCTAAATCTAAGTACACGGGTGTTTTCGCATTTCGCCCCCATCGAAATGCGGCCGCCGTGGCCGGGATTCGATCCCGCGACTTCGAGCTCAGCAGCCCAACACCATAGCCACTGAGCAACCACGGCGGGTGTAAGTGTGCTGTACAAATGAAGATTTGTTTTTTTTCCCCTCCTGTAACCACCCTGCTATAACGCCTTCGGGCAATGCGGGGTAATTCTTGAATAAAGAATTAAAAAAATCGGCTTCATCTGTGCACATGCTGCGCAATAAGTCCGGTGACTCATAGGCTTTTGTGAGGACCCAATTCGAGAAATCTAGACGACTCTACAGGTCCCTAACTTCCAAGCAATGGTTCTGGTTAAGATGGTACGGGTGGAAGGCCGTCAACCAGACTCCTCCAAACTGATGACTTGGAAATTGGTGCCTGGGCGGCGACTTCCCGCGCGTTATATAGCATGAGGGTTTGCGGCTAAACCCTCCGTGCGTAGGCTAGGACTCAAAGATGGAGTCATCCGCCGCTGTTTCTGGAAACTGCCGGTTTGTCTCAGGTTTTCATAATTTCTGATGATAGTCGATGCGTTTGGCCTACCGCCACACTTCCATGACTGTTATATATTTGCGGCCTTCCCCTTGTTGCCATTTGCAGCTCCCAAGAGAGAGAGATGCAAATGAGAGAAAGGCAGGGAGGTTAACCAGACTTAAAACCTCCGGTTTGCTACCCTGCACTAGGGGAAGGGAAAGGGGAAGTAAAGACGGAAAAGAAGAGCGTGACAAAAATAAAAGCGTGAGAAAAAAAATATGAAAAGGGATGAAATGGGGTCATTATAGTCTTTCTAATAGGCCACTGTCACGTAGAAAAGTCAACAAAGCCTTGACCGACTTTTGCTGCGACGACAGTTCACGTCGGCATTCCAATACTGACTGTTCTGAAAGTGGCCTGTCGTCAAGGCGTGCCAACGTGGTCGCTAGTGACAGCCGGTGCGCGCTGTATTGAGGACAGTGGCAGAGCACGTGTTCGATGGTCTCCTCGCCGCCGCAGTGTCTGCAAGCCGCGCTGTCGTCCATACCGACTCGGAAGGCGAAGGATCTTGTGTAGGCGACACCAAGCCACAGTCGGCAAAGTACTGCTGTTTCTAGTCGAGAGAGTCCAGATGGGGGTCGAAGTCGAAGGGATGGGTCCAGTCGGTGTAGACGTGTATGCTTTAAGCTTGGTGTGTTCCATAAAGTTTTGATGGCTTCATTTGCAAGCACACGAATTTTCGTTGCAGCGTCTGTTCTTGAGAATGGAATGGAGTCTTGCAAGCCCTCCTCATGTGCAGATCGTGCTGCTGCGTCGGCAAGTGCATTGCCTATTATGCCACAGTGGCTTGGAATCCACTGCAAGGTGATGTCGTGTCCTTGCTCGACGAGGTGGTGAAGCAGCAGTCTGATTTCTAGAACTAGTTGTTCGTGGGGTCCTCGGCGTAAGGCAGAAACCAAACAATGAAGTGCAGCCTTGGAGTCAGTGAACACGCTCCATTTCTTGGGTATTTCTTCAGAAATTACACGAAGTGCACAACGAATAGCAGCAAGCTCCGCGGCAGTCGATGTAGTCTGGTGAGAGAGTCGAATCTTTATGGTGGAAGGTTTTGCAGGAAAGATCACCGATACTGCAGACCCATTCACCGTGGTTGAAGCGTCAGTATACAGATGATGATGATCGTTGTACGTCTCGTACAGCAAGAGCAGTGAAAGCTGCTTGAGTGCTGGAGACGAGAGTTGGGCTTTTGTTCGTATGCCTGGTACGATAAGTCGAACCTTTGCTTGAGCCAAGCACCATGGCACGCACCTTGTACGTCTCGTACAGCAAGAGCAGTGAAAGCTGCTTGAGTGCTGGAGACGAGAGTTGGGCTTTTGTTCGTATGCCTGGTACGATAAGTCGAACCTTTGCTTGAGCCAAGCACCATGGCACGCACCTTGTACGTCTCGTACAGCAAGAGCAGTGAAAGCTGCTTGAGTGCTGGAGACGAGAGTTGGGCTTTTGTTCGTATGCCTGGTACGATAAGTCGAACCTTTGCTTGAGCCAAGCACCATGGCACCATGGCAGCTCCCAAGGCAAGGATTATGTTTACCTTCTGGTCATTACTATTAGCGGCGAGAATTTGGAGTGGCGCCCTCTCGCGAGTGACGTCACGGCCAGGACGTCGCTCACTCCGGCTCGTTCGGCTGCCGCGCGCGCTCGTTCACTTCGTTGATGCTTGGGATATTGGCGGTTCGAGCCGTACTTTAAGAAAAATATTTCAGATTATTTCTGCTGTCATGCCTGAACCGCATTTTCTTCTTCGAAATCGCGTGAGTCATGAAAATTTGCGACTTGGATATCGCAAGCTATGTAGCGCTGCAGGGGTATACTCATGTTGCAATGCATATATGCGCCGTGTCGGTCCACAAATTTTGCGTAAAAATAATGCCGAAGTTGTGTATGATACTTCGCTAAACATTTAACATTCCCATAGTAGTTAGCTATGAGAGACATTGCATTTTACATGGAATAAAAATATTTGTAATTGGTATCAACATGTTATCCGTGTTAGAAAAACACTGCCCAGCGAAGCTGTCATCATGATTCGTATTACTCTGATGAGATATTCTAGTCAAATAAGGCCACTTATTGGTGCGTAAAAGAAAGAGTTAGGCGCACATTTTGTATGAAAAAGTTTACTCCTACTTTCACTGCTATCTGAAACAGGCCCCCATAAGATGAATTGCTCATGGCTGCTAACACGACGGCGCGTCGTATGTAGAGTACTTACATATATAATTAATTCACAAGTACCATTGTAGTAATTACTTGAAAGAAAAGGTTCGTGGTTAAGACCAAGAGCCAATCATATGCAAGCGATGAAAAGTTTCGTGGTGAAAAAAAGTGGCACTTAGTAGCTTTTATCGGCAATATGACACACCCCTCAAGCAACGGTAGCAACCGACTGTCGTTATGGCGAGGTACGCATTGTTTGCGAAACCCTTCAGTTCACTACAACTTCGATCTGAAACCATGAAGCAGTTTCTTACAGCGTCAATTGCAATGCCTACAATGTACTCGAGGTACTACAGCGCAGCTTACGGTGCCTAGAAAAGGAAAATTCAAGCACCTTCTGCCTCACCATGTCTCGATCCAACGTTGTTTAATTATACAAACGGAGTACTGTTAGCTTCGTTGGTACATAAAAGAGAACCTCGCAAACCTTCATAAGGAATTTAGCACAAGCGTTACATACTTCACTTGATTTTTGACCCTCCACCGGGGAATAATGATATCTTCAAAGTGTCCCCTACTACTAACGAATGACGCTTCGGCTTCTTTCTGGCTGCAGCCATATGGCCCAAAAGGCATATTTCACTAAAAAATTTGGGCCGAGCGGCCTGTATCAGTTCGCCAAACAGATTCGTCATGTGTATATTCCTCAAGCAACAAACACTAGCAAATTGTTCAAGTCAGTTGAACGTGTAACGCGGGAAAGGGAATATATATTGGTACATTCGTTTTCGTATTCTGCAAACAGCTGTACGCCTCCGTTAGCTTTACTTCAAGTTACCGCGATTTAAAATAAACATGCGATTAACCGCCTAATTTTGAGAAGTAGTTAGAAAAGCAAGTGGTGCTGGTAGAATCTAAACTGCAGTGTTAAGTCCTCGTGTTACTGCCGAGCGTTTCTGTGAAGAAATGCAAAATTTCAAAATATACCATAAATTAATCGTCGTGAGCAAACCTGTTTTAGCGGATTAAAATAAATTAAAAATAAATTATGAGGTTTTACGTGCCAAAACCACTTTCTGATTATGAGGCACGCCGTAGTGGGGGGGCTCCGGAAATTTGAACCACCTGGGGTTCTTTAACGTGCACCTAAATCTAAGTACACGAGTGTTTTCGCATTTCGCCTCCATCGAAATGCGGCCGCCGAGGCCGGGATTCGATCCCGCGTCCTCGTGCTTAGCAAACCAACCCCATAGCCACTAAGCAACTAAGTGACCAAGGTAATCAATCAAGGTAACAATTGTAGAAGTCGTATATAGCCAGCATTTGTGACATACTTGTTGCACCGCGGCAGGTATGGAATAATAACTGGATTCTTATATGCTATGTTCTTGCGGTTGTCGATTCGCGTATGAAAAACCCGCAATGGGCTGGTCCGCGCTCCTTCGGCTGGCACTCTAGCGTTGAAATTCAGAACTGTATTGTTGTCTAAGAAATAAGCTCTTTGAATAAATTTTCGCGAACGAAGAAGTCGCAAAAATATATTTGACATGACCGCCATAAGTATACAAACAGAGGAAACGAGAGCGAACAAACGATTACACTGCAAAAGGCACCCGGATTCCAGGGACCATACTACGGACGCAGCCCGAACTGTAGCAGACGACAGGCGTGAGTCCGTACCATGACGTCACGCGAGCGGCGCTCGCAGCGCCCCTGTAGTTCGTAGACATGGCGACTGAGACTAAACAAAACGAAAGTTTAAACCTTTGCACTGACGTTGTCAATTCGCTTTTGTGGCGATAGGTATTGTGGTAAAAAAAAAAAGCTATCCGTGCATTTTATCTACGCTAAGACAACAGCTATCACAGCTTGTTTCCAGCTAACACCAAAGGCGACGTGTTACTTTAGCCAGGGAGCGGCAGATAAGGAACCAGCTCCATCACGTTGTTTTTCTTTATTTCCTTTATTTCGTTCTGGCTAACTCGGAGGGAGCCTGTTCGAGGGTGCTGCGTTATTATGTGGGTAGGAGCGCAATCACGTGGTATTTTGCATATTTCGCGGGGTTCATTTATCAGTCGGTAAAATTAGTACGCAATGTGTACGTCACTGAAAACTCTGCAGTTGGATGTCCCTTGGTTGTGCCTACAAATGCTTCATTGACACTTTGATAATTCGGATAGTATGTCTCGAGTTAGATAAATATTTACCTAATTACCTAATATACCAAATATTTACCTAATATTTACCTAATTAAATCTCAGTAACGAAAAAATTACTGGCAGCTACTCCACTGCTACTCCAAACAATATACCCTAGGTTTTCTCCGAGTAATGTATTGCCTTCTTTCTTTAAATATTGGTGCATGATAGTTAATTGGGACACCCTGTATATAGTTATGACCTCTGCATGCAAGTGACGATGTTTCCATCCCTAATAAATGTTGTAAATTATTAGACGTGTTCTTTTTCATGAGTCGTTAGCATTGCTTACTGAAAAGAGAAGCAATACTAAGACATATCATTCACGTGCATTTCACACGCCGTTGATAAAACACACTGCCGAAGGGGTCACTAAGTCTACAGGTATTTTTCAGGGTCAAAAAAGCACGCAATGAAATTTGAAGCGGGGTGAACATACAGCAACATATTCCTTCATTCTCAAGGCATAGGTTATCCATAACTTTGGAAATAATTGTTAATTGGCTACCTGTTTCTCTTTCAAAAATATAATAAACTTTATCCTGTGCATATATTTAAATATATTGTATATGTGCATGGCAGCGTTGCCATCTGGTGAAATTGGCCACCAGATTTCGGAAATCTGGTGAAAATGTAGAGCTCCTGGTGGCCAGGCCAACAAACTACTACACCAGACAAAATCTGGGGATATCTGGGGAAAACCACTCTACCGAAATTACTGTCTACCCGCGCTGCTCATCCAAACATTTAACACTAGGTAGCGCCTGCGGCCGCCACGATTCTAAAGCCTATATTTGTATTTGTTTATTTCTCATGAAATCCCTGTGTTGCTGCGCTACTGCTAGGGTACAGTGAACTATATAAAGCTTACTGTAGCTAAGGTTTGTGCTAGCGTGTGATGGGCTAGTGCTAGGTTTCAACGCACGTATAGTTATAAGTCGTTTCAATAGACGGCACCGGCTGTTCTAGTGGAGGAATGAATTTACCGTGGGAAGCACGGGAAGAGCAAGGCCGGGCCACCGGCAATGCGTCAAGTGGCCAGCCAACACACATGCTGACGCTCCGCTCGTTTCGCTGTCACAAAAACCTGTTGCGCAGGCCGTCTTCGACGGAAACTTCCTGAGGATTCTGCAACATTCCGGGCTAGAATTTTCAAGTTTAAAAATGCCATGGGGGAAAAGCCCTACCAGGAACTTGCATTGTATGCACTGGCATGTCTTTCTTGCCCAGTGTCAAATGAAGTGGTGGAGCGTGTCTTCAGTCAGGTCACGTGTGTTAAGACGAAGTACAGGAACAAGATGTCGCTGAAAACTTTGGATTCCATTGCACGAATTCGCACAACGTTGGCCTCCAGAGAGGGGTGTTGCGTGAAGTTCACTATCACAGGCGATATGCGACGCAGGTTTCGTTCAGGCGTCTACGATGCTCCAAGGGATAATTAAAGGCTTCTCATCGTGATTTTATATAAATAATAAGATGAGTGCTTGACGAATGTTAATTCTTGGTCATTTTTGTGCATCTTAAGGCAATTTTATTTTCTGGTGAAATCTGGGGAAACTTTAGCGAGTTTCTGGTGTCGTGCCGACTTTCAAATCTGGCAACGCAGGTGCATGGTGTTCATAGTGGAAATTGAAAACAACGTTGAAGTGAGAAAATACAGATGAGGTAGCCGCCGCTGATGCTTCTAATGCGCTTGTTCTCCTATTGTTAGGATTTGCAGAAATAATGCGTATGAATTAAAATCTGTGCACGTCCGCACCTACAACGAAGCAGTAAGCAATTAGCCACAATAAAATTTTAAGTGAAAAGGTCGAGGCAACTCAAAAGAAACCTCAGATGATGTGGGTGACAAACCTCTGGCAATGACACTTTAGGTGGGGGGAGGGAGGCAGGCTTCGGCATCGCCGGGGGGGGGGGGGGCGGCTCGGGCTGCGGAGCCCACCCCGTAGTCGGCGCCTGTGAAAGCAGTGACGTCAAAATCACTGTTTCCTACTCGGGAGCATGCCCATTAGATTCTATGGCAGTCGGGCCAGGTAACATGACGTCATGGATCTGGGAGAAAAGGCCTTGTGAAAAGGTGGTGTTCCATTGGCTGCGCCGGCAGTGACGTCATTGCTCTCCGTCGCAGCCGAGGGCGCACGCAGCAGTTTCTCTCCGGCTCCGAAATGGGTAGGTCACGCATCATACGTACTCCTGAGGAGAAGGCAGATTTCGATCAGCAACGCCGCGAGCAAAACCGGGAACGAGCTCGTCTACGCCGTGCCGACGCTGCAGCCCGGGCACAAGAACAGGCTCGTGCAGCCGAGCGCAAGCAGAAACTGCGTACCGAAGATCCGGCAGCCTTACCAAGCCATCGTTTGCTGAACCGACGGGATTAACCAAGGGATAAACACCGGGATCGCACGTTTCAGCTTCACTGGTTAACCATCTGCACGGAGTGCCTGGGCGGTCATATCTCTTCATCGAAAAGTCCCGAAAGTGAACACGAATCTACCAACATATCTACCGACCCATCGCAAGGTGTCTGGTATGAGGCATGGAATGCTTCTCATTAATTTTATCATCAATCACAGCGGAGCACGCGCGCCGCTGGGTTTCTAGCAGTGTTTTTCAGTGTTTCTCTGAGCGTCCGCGGCAGCAGCCGTGTGCGGGGGAAAGAAAAAAAAAACAGAAAACTCGCCTTCGCGCATCCGTGGCTGTACGGCAATGAGGAAGTAAACGCTTCTAGCGGATAGAATGAATTGGAATTGCGCTACGTACGTATACGCATGCCGCTTCTGAAAACCACAATTGATGCGTGCAAGGCGTCCGTCGTATTCGCTGCTAGTCGACAACTTCGCTTAAAGGGCCCCTCACCAGGTCTGAACATTTTGAGCTGACAAGCGCAGAGCATACATTGCACGATAACGATTGTGTCTGCAAAGTATTACATCGCTACGCGCCGCGGAAAGATCTGAAATTTCAAACCGAATGCCGTTTTTCCTTCTCCTCGCGGCCGCCGCGCTCCAAGCCGGAGGATGACGTAATCGCGTCCCTGCACGTATACGTACTCGGGTCCGCAGTGTGATGTCGCTCGTGGTGACTTCGAGAATTATTCAAGGCATCATCTGTTATTTTTGTGATCTGTTGTTTGAATTGACCAATGGAAGTTTAGAGAAATAATAAAACACACAAACAGAACGTCTGCGTGATTTTTGTTTTACTTCGCACCGAAGCAAGAGATGTACTTCCGCTTCGTCTGCTTGTTCCCACGGTCATGCGGTCACGTGCGTAGGTACCGAAACTATGCCATTTTCTACCGTGCTCCAGCGCGTGATCATGCTCTGCGATCCGCTTGTTCTGCCGCAGTATTCGTGTAGCAGTATTCGCTGGTCATGTTTCCTTGTGCACAGCGCGCAAAATCGTGCGCTGCGTGAACGAGACAACTAAATAGAGACAACAGCTCGCGCGCGACGCCGTCAGCGGAAATGCGCAGCGCCGGGAAAAAAAAAAGCGAGGAGAAAAACAAAATGAAGGCGGGGCCCGTTACGTATGCATCACGCGATCCTCGAGGTCTGGTATGGGAGAACGCAGGGAAGGAATTTCGCTTGCGGAGGCTAGAACGGGCGAATGGAGAGAGCGTCTTGCTTGGCAGTGGAGCCCGTCTGCTGAAATCATGTGTTCGCGGCACTGAAATATTTCTCTCTCGGCTATTAATGAGTCGATTTGAAAAATTGTTGCGGCAGAACGCTCCGTAGAGGACACGTAACAACTTTCAGCGTATAACGAAAATTTGCTATGGGCCCTGGCGAGGGGCCCTTTAACGAAAGGATCGACATAATTTGTGCGCCCGCGCTTGTGTGTGTGCGCGCGTGCATGTACTGGTGTTTCGCCTATTTATTGACTCACACAAAGATTCGCTATTGTTACGTTTCGCCTACGACGCGCGGTATACCCGGCGCGGATGCAACGGACGCCGGGGCTTCGTTCAAAGCGGCGGACATTTTGGCCCGTTCAGCGCCGCCGATACGCCTCCCCGCCAAGCGCGTCCAGGCATGTTTCGATGCCACGTGTCTTCAAGTGTGCGTGTGTGTGCATGTTGGTGCCCACGCTTGTCAAAGCGCGGCAGCCGGGGAGAGGAGCTCCCCAAGTGTGAAGCGAGGAGGTCTGACCGGCGCCGGCCCGGCGGATGCGTCACTACACTCGTCTCAACGTGTCTCTCAGCGTGTCCGGGGCGCCGTCACGTGCGCCTGTGACGAGGCGTTCCTTCTTGCCCTCAACTCCGAGAGTATAAGAGCAGCTGCCCCCGGACGCCAAGAGAGAGGCTCCGATTTCTTCCGTCGAGAAGCGTGCTCTCCCGTCTCTCCACTTCGGTCGATCTGACCGGCCGCTCTTTTGCGATGCTAGAATAAACAAGTTGTTCTGTTAGCAGTCGACTCATGCTTTGCCAGGACCTTCGGATGCTTCCAGTTGTGCCCCAGGCCGCCAGGCCAACGCTACCCTTGGGGCTTGCGACCCAGTTGCAACAACTCGTGCCAACGGTCCGATTGCAACAACGGGCGTCAGCGCTGAGATTCCAACAACTGTCTGCCAGCGGTGACATCGCGACAACGAAGGCCAGCAGCGAAGATATGCGGTTGACTGTATGCTGAGCAGCACAACGACCATCCGGGAGCAGTGCAACGAGCCCTGTGTGATGACTGGTTGCTTGCAGCGGAACGACGGCGCTGAATTCTTGGCTGCGAGGTTTGGTGAGTGCGGGACTTTCTTCTTGTGAGTTTTGCCAGGCTTTTGTTAGTGTCAGAAACAGAGCTGGTAATTGTAGTTGTCGTTGCTGCCGGGTTAGTTTGCGGCAAGACAATAGTAGGCAGTAGAGAAAGCAGCATTCAGAGCAGCCATGGATTTGAAGTCGTTGCGCAAACCGAAATTGCTGGAGCTTGCAAGAGAGTTGGGTCTGGATGTCTCAGACAAACTCAGAAAACCAGAACTGCTAAGGGCTATTCTTGAGTTAAAAGCTGAGGATGACGAGCTGTCGGAATGCCTTGAGACCATTGAGGAGAGGGAGACGGCAAAAAGACAGGAGCGCGAACGTAAAGAACAGAAAGAGAAAGATGAGCGCGAACGTAAAGAACAGAAAGAGAAAGATGAGCGCGAACGTAAAGAACAGAAAGAGCGAGAGCAACAAGAGAAAGAAAAAGAGCGCGACCGTCAACACGCTTTGGAAATGAAGCGTCTCGAGATAGAGATGGAACGCGCTCGTAATGGAAGTCAGGCACACGGTGCAGGAGAACGAGTATTGTTCAAAATGACTGGCCTGATGCGGCCGTTTAAGCTTGGAGAGGACATTGGTTTGTTCCTGGTTAACTTTGAGCGAACGTGCGAGAAGCAGGGGTTCTCTCGGGAAACGTGGCCACAGCGCTTGCTCACTTTGTTACCCGGCGAGGCGGCCGACGTAGTCGCTCGCTTGAAGAGAGAGGAGGCAGAGGATTTCGACAAAGTGAAATCGAGTCTGCTAAAAAAGTACAGGCTGTCAGCGGAGGCGTTCCGTCGGAAGTTTCGGGAAAATGAGAAAGGCAGAAGTGAGTCATATACAGAGTTTGCCTACAGGCTTATGTCAAACATGCAGGAGTGGCTCAAAGAAGAGAAAGCGTTTGGTGACCACGAGAAAGTTCTGCAGTGTTTCGGGCTGGAACAGTTTTATAGTCGGTTACCTGAGAACGTGCGGTACTGGGTCTTGGATAGGCCAGACGTTAGTACGGTTGCTAAAGCCGCTGAGCTAGCCGAGGAGTTTGTGACGCGTCGGGCTCGCGGAGCTAAGGACGGTCAAAAGGGTGAATTTGGCTCCAAGTTTGAGAGGCCGAAGTTCACACCCATGAGAGCAAAGGGGAACACACGTAGTGCGGATGCGAGTGAAAGCAGTCCGACCGAACCTAAGGAGACGGCGGCAGCCGAAGCCGAACGCAGAAAGCGGTTCGAGACGAGGCAAGCGCGCGTGTGTTATACGTGCCAGAAGCCGGGTCACTTTTCGGCGCAGTGTCCAGAAACAAAAACCAAAGTCGTGTTTTTGTCATTATGCAGCACTGACGAGAACATGAAGCTTCTCGAGCCTTACATGCGAGACCTCCTCGTGAACGGGAAAGAGTGCCAAGTGCTTCGCGATTCCGCAGCTACAATGGATGTAGTTCACCCCTCTTACGTAGAACCCGATATGTTCACGGGCGAGTGCGCATGGATCAAGCAAGCCGTGGAAGCTCATAGCGTGTGTCTGTCCGTAGCAAAAGTGCTTATTGAAGGACCTTTCGGAGCGCTTGAGACGGAGGCCGCAGTGTCATCTATGCTGCCCCCCCCCCCCCCCCCCCCCCCAGTACCCGTACCTATTTTCGAACAGGTCCGATTACCTCCTGCGCGAGAAGGGGCTTTTGTTTGGTGAGGCTAGCGTTCAGGCCTTAACCAGATCGAAAGTTCGGGAGCTCGCTGCAAAGGCGGTAGTTGCGGGGCCGACGTTGCCGAACAATGAGAAAGGGTCAGAGGCGCAGCAAGCTGATATTCAGAGCACGTCCGAACAGAATAAAATTGAGCCTGTAGCGTTGAAGGCACCAGATACTGGAGAGGAAATGCCCGACACGGGAAAGTTAGAAGAGCTATCTGCAGATTTGCTCATCGCGCCTACGTCAGACGGACTTCATAGGTTGCTAAAAGTCAGCCGGGCGGCTTTGATAGCCGAGCAAAAGAAGGATGGCAGCCTAGAAAACATACGCTGCATTGTCAAGGAAGGTATCGCCAAGAAAAATGCTCGTTTTGTGGAAAGAGGTGGGGTCCTGTACCGGAAGTATCTAGACCGCAGGGGAGTGGAGTTCGATCAGCTGATCGTGCCTCAGTGCTACCGTCAGGATCTGTTGCGCTTGTCGCATGGGGGTTCGTGGTCCGGACACCTAGGAGTTAAGAAAACTAAGGACCGTCTCTTGCAAGAGAACTATTGGCCAGGGTGTTTTCGGGACGCAGACCACTTTGTGAGGACATGTGACACCTGTCAGCGGGAGGGCAAACCAGGGGACAAATCGAGGGCGCCGTTGAAGTTGGTACCTATCATTACGGAGCCTTTTAGACGGCTCGTTATTGATACAGTGGGACCTCTGCCGGTAACAACCACGGGGTACAGACACATTTTGACTGATCTGCCCAGCGACAAAGTTCCCTGAAGCAGTGCCGCTTAAAGAACTCAGCTCAGTTGAGATAGTCAATGCACTACTGTCCATATTTGCGCGAGTTGGTTTTCCTGCGGAAATCCAGTCAGATCAGGGCACAGTGTTTACTAGCGCTTTGACGACAGCCTTTCTCAAAAGGTGCGGGGTAAAGCTGTTACACAGCTCAGTGTACCACCCACAGTCGAATTCCGTTGAGAAGCTCCACTCCGTCATGAAGCGCGTGTTGAGAGCATTGTGTTTTGAACAACAAACTGACTGGGAGCTGTGTCTGCCTGGGGTGATGTTTGCATTAAGGACCGCGCCGCATGCGGCTACGGGGTTTTCGCCAGCTGAGCTAGTGTACGGTCGCTCGCTGCGATCTCCGCTTCGCATGCTTCGAGACGGATCACTGCCCTCTCCAATGGCTGCAGACCATCTCTTCCACAAATGGCCGCCTCCTGCGCTGGAGCCTCGCTTTGCAACAATATTCCTTTGAGGTGCGTTACAAAAAGGGGAGTCTCAACGGTAACGCCGATGGCTTAAGTCGAAGCCCCTAACGTAGGAATCAGCCTCAAAGTTGTTTGTTACTGATGTTTTTCTTCCTGAGGCAGGATTTTTAACATATTGCTTTTGTTTAGTGTTTCAAAGTCATGATGTGCTTTCTAGTGCAATTTTCCAACTTGTGGACGTGTTCTGGGTGCTGCTAGACTACTGTAAGGAACTAGGCAGTAGTATAAAAGGGGAAAGAGCCTGGCATGGCTTAGTGAGGGTTGTTTCGTGCTTGCTGACTGAGCGGTTGAGTTTCGGCGTAGTTCTAACGCTTGCCGGGAACGAGAACAAAAATGTCAACTCTCCCGAAGTCACTTTGCAGTGTCCTGTGTGAACCTGAACGAGAGAACGAGGCCTTCTCTGTGCGCTGCGATCAAGAAACGCCGAAGGACGCCCGACTTCGGTTATGAGCATCATCGAGCGACATCCCTCCGGACAGCGGATGCAGTCCCCTGACCATCGGGATCTCCTTCCCCCGGCGGGGCGGTCTGTTACGTTTCGCCTACGACGCGCGGTATACCCGGCGCGGATGCAACGGACGCCGGGGCTTCGTTCAAAGCGGCGGACATTTTGGCCCGTTCAGCGCCGCCGATACGCCTCCCCGCCAAGCGCGTCCAGGCATGTTTCAATGCCACGTGTCTTCAAGTGTGCGTGTGTGTGTGTGTGCATGTTGGTGCCCACGCTTGTCAAAGCGCGGCAGCCGGGGAGAGGAGCTCCCCAAGTGTGAAGCGAGGAGGTCTGACCGGCGCCGGCCCGGCGGATGCGTCACTACACTCGTCTCAACGTGTCTCAGCGTGTCCGTGCTAGAGGGTGTTGGTCCGTGGCGCCGTCACGTGCGTCTGTGACGAGGCGTTCCTCCTTGCCCTCAACTCAGAGAGTATAAGAGCAGTTGCCCCCGGACGCCAAGAGAGAGGCTCCGAATTCTTCCGTCGAGAAGCGTGCTCTCCCGTCTCTCCACTTCGGTCGACCTGACCGCCCGCTCTTTTGCGATGCTAGAATAAACAAGTTGTTCTGTTAGCAGTCGACTCATGCTTTGCCAGGACCTTCGGATGCTTCCAGTTGTGCCCCAGGCCGCCAGGCCAACGCTACCCTTGGGGCTTGCGACCCAGTTGCAACAACTCGTGCCAGCAGTCCGATTGCAACAACGGGCGTCAGCGCTGAGATTCCAACACTATGTATAGATCGCAACTCGTTGGTTCTGCTGCATTTTTTCCTTGGCTTCAATTTTGTACATGCTAGAGTTTGCAATGCTATTCTAGTACATGCACTCTTGCCGTACCCAAAGTGGTGGTGCGGGCGTGTGCCAGGATTACAGTGAGAAACGGTGCCAGAATTGCAGTACCATGATTGGTGGCAAAATTAATAGTGTGAACGCAAATAAATTTTCAATGAGTAAAACATAGCTAGCAATAATGCTAGCTTATTCAATACATCCTACTGAAAACATGCCACCCTACATCATCAAAATGGAGATGGTCACTACAGTAAGCATACTCAAAGCAATTGACCACTCTTAAATTTCCATACCCCAAAGTGCACAGCAAACTTATCCACAGTGAACTAAGGCTGCAAAGCAAGACAATGCCGTTTTGAAGAAATATCCATCGCGTGTTTCAGGTAACTGGAAAGAAGCATTAAAACAGAGTGCTACACTTTGCATAAGGGAGACCGACGGCATATTATTTGTGACCGTCTCGAGTTTCACTGTTTTTTGAAATTCAATTAGTTAATTAGTTACGTTTAATTATAAAAGAAATCATATATTCGTTTTAGGGCAAAAGCCACATTTCAGAAGTTGTAGAGCGAGCTCAGAAACACCACATGAAGTTGTTTGTATGACGTCACTATTTAGCGGCCTTTCTTCAGAACTCCGAAGAAAGCCAGCTAAATAACGGCTCCATTTTTTTTTATATTTCGCAAGCTTTTTTCAGAGCTCGGGAAAAAGGCTCACTTAAGCCATAACGACATGGAAACATTTTCACTGTTTGTTTCTGTGCACAGTCTACAATTTCTCAAATGCGACTTACGCCCTCAAAAGAATCATTAAAGTTTTGCATAATTCAATGTAACTAATTAACCAACTAACTGCACTTCAGAAAACAGCCCGAGTAACTCAAGACGACTACATACAATATGCCGTGGCACTCACTTGTCCAAGGTGTACCACTCTATGTTTAAAGTTTGTAGTTATGTGGAACACGTACCGGCTATGAGGTCGCTACATATATAATGCGGCAGGTGACTTTCCATGGTGCTTAAATACATATATATTTCAAATTATTATAATTATTACACTAAAGAAAATGTATTTGTATCACTAACTCTGTGCAGGGCAGTTCAAAAACACAAGAGAAATTAGCTTACAATGATGATCAAAAATGAGAAAATCGAGTTGCATGGTGTTCTTATATTTGCAAAGACCTCAAAACTGCCTCAAAATATCAATGGTGTGCTTATGTAATGGCCACTATTTCTTTACAGCAATTTTGGCTGGGTACATCAAACAAAGTACACCTTCAAAGGGCCCTTGAAATGGCTCGGAGAAATGTTGCAGACGCGTAGGGTACAGCTTAAGTTAATCATTCGCACCACAATTTGTGTGAAACGTTTCATATTAGGAGAGCTACGGATCATTACAAGTTACCCTCCTCCATAGCCATGCATTTTCTCCTCAACTCGTTCGCCAAGTGATCGGGGCTAAGCTCCGCCTTCACTGGCTCTGCGTCATGATGACAAGTCGTGTCGTCGACTTAGGGTTCACTAGGAGCGAGCGAGTAAAGCCTCTCCAAACTCTCCGGCAGCTGCTCGGCAGTCGACCCCAAGCGAGAACTATCGAAGCAGTGTGCGTTGCGAGCATTCTGTTGCAGCGCTGAACGTGTCTGGTATTCCGGTAACCAGAGACTAGCTGGGCGTTTCGACGGAACGGCGGAGGCATAAATTCAAGCTGATGAAGGAATTTTAGCGTAGACGTACGTAGCGTAGCCATGGACCCGTTGGCGCAGAGCTTAACCAGCCAAACAAATTGCTAATATTGCTCTAACCAAGTGTAAAACATTTTAAACATATACAAAAACAACGTGTTAACGATTGCACTCCTGTGAAAAATTGAAGCCAGTCCGCTCGTCTGCTGCCTTGCAGAGGGACACGATGTCGCTGCTTGACATATTGCCAGTCACTACGTTTGCAGTCCACAATGCCACAAAGACGAATCATATTGCTCGCGAAAAGACAGACTGAAGCTGACCGCGGAGCTCTCGTCAAAATGGAGCACGTTGTAACACAAGCAGACGACGCTTGCTGTGTGCCGGAAGTGCTTAAGTTTAGTGAGAAATTGTTCTTGTGCACTTACTTTCTGTTACTTTTTTTATAGGAACAAATTAACTAACATTCCAACTATTACAAACATCATTTGTTCACCATAAAGGTGGAGAAATTATAGATGACGCTCCCTGGGCAGCCAATTGGATAGCTCGCCCTACTGACGTCAATTGAGTGATTTACGTCATATGGGTAGGGGCGGCTGAAAATTCCGCCGAGCAGTGTGCTGCGATCGGCAGCGATGTAAATTTTTAAAACCTTATGATAAATTACACGCTTTATGCGGAGCTCTTAGATGCGTCAATTAACGACCAGAAGGTCCTACTCCAATGACTCAGTACGTTTGTACAAAATCGACAAAATCGTTTCAGGGTCCCTTTAAAAAACAGCCGAGTCACTGATTATCTGTGAACCTACACTTTGATGTTGGAAAACCACATCACATGCAAAACATTTGTTTACTTTGGTGCTTAGGTAGAAATAAAATAAAATTATACTTCAGGCGCGGTGCGCAAGCGGACATGTTATGTGGGAACTTTTTTTTATTTCGTGGGCATCTGCAGTAAGCATAAAAACACTAATGCCTATTAGATAGAAAGTTCTAAACTGTTTAATCAGACGTTTTGCTAAGCGCTCTACAACTTTCTGGTAGGAACTTTTTGCCTAACTTCGTTGCTTCTGAAGTTGGTTAATTAATCTTGACGAATTATGCAATTAAGCAGAATACAAAAACAGTGCAACTTACTCCATACAATGGTCAGGAACATGCATTGGCATATTCTTAAACTCTGGCTAATGTTAAGCTGGGTCACCCTGTATATACTTCTGTTTTGCATTTCATGAGAGTTATTCATGCCTTGTTAATCAGCTAGCTGCATCATATTTGTCTGCATAAGATATTACTACATTATGTGCCTACAAAATGACGATGGCTTTGGAGTTGAGTCATGTCTGCCATCCTGTGGATTTTGAAATTTGGAAAATTCTCACAGACACAGTAATGAGTGAGGGGGGGAGGAAGCGTGCATTGTTTTAAATGTTTTCCCTGAACACACACTCTTTTGCGATACGAATACTCTTTTTTAACAATAATTTACCTTTAAACACAGCACATAAGCAGCAGCAAACATGTAAGAACCGAGACTGAAAAGCAGCGCGTCCTTTGTATATTGCAATGATTTTTTCAGCAACATTTCTGCTGCTGATTACCCCCTGCTTCAGAATTTGTCGGAATAAACCTGCTCAAAGCAAGTACCCTTCTGGTATAAGCTGTCTCGCATTGCCACAAAAGGGTGGCGCAGGTGCCATCACAATTCTTTTGCATGCATGTTTTGCAATATTGTGCTGCCCCAGCTTTCACCAACCTTAAAGCATTTTCGTGAATATAATTTATTCTTCATAAAAGTTGACACAACATTAACAAAATTACAGCACAAGCCCAAATTCGTAAGCTTTATGAAAAATTCGGGAGTTGGCATGTATGGTTTAATGGAAAAAAAAATTGTGGGGTTTTACATGCCGAACCACTTTCTAATTGTGAGGCACGCTGTAGTGGGGGACTCCTGAAATTTAGATCACCTGGGGTTCTTTATCGTGCACCTAAATCTAAGTACACAGGTGTTTTCGCCCCCAACGAAATGTGGCCACCGTGGCCGGGATTCGATCCCGCGACCTCTAGCTTAGCAGCCCAACACTATAGCCACTAAGCAACCATGGCGGGTATGGTTTAATGAAGTAGCAGCCATCATGGCTATAATGCAGCAAACTTCTGTATGTCAATCATTCTTGGCCATGTGTACTGTTTTGAATGTGCTACACAATGTTAATATAGATAATCACATTGTGCATTGTATCCAGTCACTGCAACTATGTTGACTGCAAGTCATGCATTTGATAAAAGCAGAGACTCAGCCATACTGATATTACATTTTGAAAGGTTTGTAGTGCGAGACCAAAGAGACAGATAAATAGGAGACCACATAAGTGCGTATATTATGTAGTACCATGTATCCAATGAAAATGACTACATATCTTTGGGGCTGAAGAAAATCGTGTACAAATCACAGAAAGCACGCATCACATTTTCAGCAAAATAGCTTTATGCCAGATTTGCAAGAAATCATCGTTTTTGGCATGAGATAGATAATTTTATCATTTTAGTACATAGCCTATTTTTGTATAGGGTGAATGCAGAGGTAATAAAATAGGGCCTGCTTCCTCCATTCAAAGCTTCTTTGTTCAAAGATGAAGCCCAATGTATTGAAGAAAAAAAACAAACATATATTAATCATAGGACAGTTTGTTTACAAGCTTCCTAGAGTGCTATTTATTCCAATCTAAACTTTTAGTCTGGAAATTTATGAGAAATGAAGTAATGCTATATTCATGTGAATATGGCATGTGTGGTTGACATCTTAACACACAGTTTGCCACAAGATGACTGAAATGAGATTAAACAGAAGGCACAGTATGATACAAGATGTGGCACTAGATTAAAGAGGAAAAAGTGTACCATAACATGCAGTATAGCCCACGAAGTCATTTCAGATGATTCCCAGCACAGCTAAGAACAAACCTTGGCATTTTATGCACAACATTCTCACATACACATCCAACTCAACATACTCGATAACAACAAAATATTTAGCACTATCAGAGAATGTGTCGTAAAGATAAAGAGAATTGCCAAAGACAAACAAAATACAAAATATTGCATGCATTCAGGGATATGACGGCATAACTTAGCTCAGTAAAAGTTGGCATATGGTAAGACAAAGACACAGGTGAGTGGCTATATTTATCTGAGCAAAACATCAAAACAAAAAAGAAAATGAGCAAAGCTTAAGCTCTTTCTATTTTCTGTACAGATAAGTGGACCAATTGTCTGTGCATAAAACATGATTTGAGTTGCGAGTAATTATTTAAACAAATATCCGTATACAAAGCACAATACAAAGCGCTGTGTCTGTGTATCTGTTTCTTTCTACGTCCTCGTTCAGTCGCGCTTATAGACTCTACGAACAGAACTTTCATGTTTTATCACAAAACTTGTGTTCCATAAGAACTGCCAGTCTATTCAGACTTTCTATACGTACTGAAAGAAGATAAACAAGTAGTAGTCATGGCCTCCTTTACATAGCACAATAAACACACTAAATGCATGTATCACTGGTGACCTGTAAACACTGTCACTAGAACAATTGCGACTTGACAAATCTGCGAGTGAAACTCCGTTTCACATTCAGTAAAACCACAGGTACAGCTTCTCCGTGTGTTCCTGAGAAACAGTACGCATTTTGTGGAGGGCTCCTATACCACATAGAAGGATTGCCTCTTTGTGAAAGAGCCTGTATCCTTGTCATTTAACAGTGCAGAATAAGTGAGCAAATATAAGCACACCGTAATATCATCTGCTCTACAGGCCACCACCACATCTGACTGCTCTTACAACAAGCATGACACATAAGTTCCAATATAGTTTATCACTACACACCATGATGTCTTTACTTGCTGTACTGCCTTTGAAAAAGTCAACAAATGCATGCTGCCAATGCTTGCACCACTTCTGAAGCAAGAAATGACTTCTTATTGCCATTTGCAGGCTCAGGTCCAAGAGGCCAACAAGCACCAGAAGCCACAAGGTGATCAAGGTGGTAAAGTCCATCATCACTGAGTTCTTCCTGCTCACAGACCTAACTTCATTGCGGCTGTTTCCCGCATTCTGTTTTTCTGTGCTTTGCCTATAGCTGTCTTTGGATAATCTTTCTCATAGAGGAAATACTTTGGAATCTTGAAGTGGCTAAGCTGCAAAGAAGAAAAAAAAAATCAAATTTTACAAATGTTCACGCTGATATTGGCGAGTGTGATGCGTCAACAATAGATCATGCACCACAAGACTATGGTGCTTTGCCTTTAGGGGTAAGAGTTGTGTGCACAAAGGGTGTGTTAGTGCAAATGAAGCCGTGCAGGTGCACAGTATGGTAGAGGACTGGGCTGTTTTACCTTAGGGTCTCTCAACAGGCCTTATTGTGAACTTTCTGCCATAGTACAGTGGGCACTGCAAAGCACTTTTCCAGGAAGCATTCCACCATTTATGTACACTAAACTGAAATCCTAAAGCTTCACCCTCCTCTCTAAAAACATCAACAAGGGACCATATTTTATCATCATGTCGGAATTATGGAACTTTGTATTTTTCCCATGCTCACGCATGTGTTATGAACAATGAAAACACATGCCCTCTTCTGCTTTTCTTGTGTGAGGAACCAGGCAGCTTCCACCAGTGGCACAAACTCCTTGCCAACCGATTGCAAACATGGACTGTCAAGTGGCAGCAGGGTCCTGTGCTAATTGGGCTCACGGAGTGAGAGCTAGGCAGGGATGGTGACATCAGTGGGATCCAGCGAGTGCCGAGAGAGAGATGACTGCTAACCATAACCAAGGGAGTATCACAGGTCTCTCCTCTCCCATATTTTCATTACTTACCCAGATCCAAGTAAACACCTACTAGCTTTCTTTGCCCAACATTTAGAAAGTCCACTGGCATGTGATAGACTTTGTTTCGGGAAAAGTGTGTTTTCTGTTGTGCTCAGCCCTTGCCTTTATGCTGTTGAAACTTAGCTGTGCAAGGAGAGTGTTCAGGAGTTATCGATCATACCTACAAGCCTCAGGTAAGGATCCTTTTGAAACTTAGTTATGCAAGGCGAATGTTCGGGAGTTATCGATCACACCTACAAGCCTCAGGTGAGGATCGGAGGTTTGGTAGAGCACAGACTACAATGGGTCTGTGTAACAGTTGAGCGAATGACAATTGTTCCTTTCATGAAACTTCCTGCACCTTGCAGGCTTCCGCAGAAATGATTTACCATACTCTGGTTCCAGTTGTTTCGAGTTATTAATTCAGCCTTACTCTGCGATCAACTAGCTTCCTGTTTAGCTCAGATTGTACAGCGACCGCCCCAGAAAGGCGTTGGTCTCGAGTTCAATTCCTGGACCAGCACAAATTTTTCTTCAACTGCGAAGCTTTGTTACTGAGAAAACTGTAGTAGGTCTCCTTTGTAGTTTAGGGCTACACTTAGGTGGATGACAATGTCCCCTTTCATCAACTTCCTTCCACCTTGTGGGCTTTAGTAAAACTGATTTGTGAATTGGAGGAAGAGAATCCTTTCAATATATGGCCCCAAAATCAGACTATTTTTCTAGCTATTCACCAACAAACAAAGTCACTTGCATACATCAAACCCAGAAGATGCTGCTCTACCAACACACCATCTTATTTATATGAAAGATTATAATACCACTTACTTGCCTCTTTTGCCTCATTTCTGTGTATACGATGCATATCATAAAAAGGAGCAATGATCATGGGAAACCCTGGTGTGGACCCTTCTGGGTATCTACTGTTGCATCTCAAGTTAGCCTTTATTAAGTTAAATGAACTGTATTATTCCAGTATATTTCCTTTGGTGCCTCTATACTCCAGGCCTTCACCTCTGAGAATGTTCCCTAATACCTCCCAATTTAAATTATTCTGCACACAGCTAATATCCCTAAATACAACAGCCTGTTTCTTTCCTTGGGTATTTCTAGGCATGGTGCGATTATAAAGAGGTTATCACCTACACATGTGCCAATGATGATGATGATGATCACTAGTGGCATCACCTTTGAATCGTGGTAGCAACAGATTAGCAACTGCATATACTAATCACTTAGCTATGACTAAAATGCCACTTCATAGGAAGCTGTGGAAAGGGGATATTAGCCTGACAGGTGCCAATCTTGGAGGCCGTACAATTCCTCAAGCTGAATTCATTCTCAGCCATGTGGTGGTACATACAACTGATTTTCTGCATGGGTGTCGTGGGCAATAAAAATGAGTAATGCTTCTTCAGAAAGCCATGAAAAAATGCGCTAACTGACATTAATTTAGAAACAGTGGGCAGTAACACCTGGTAAAGCATGACATTCAAGACTGACAGCACAGCTACATAACAGATTGCATTTGTTCAGGGTGATTAAATTGCAAAATTGTGCAAGCCATTCAGTTACTATTTTGTTTACAACTAAGAGCTCTGGCTTAAAACAAACATTGCAAACATTCTAAAAGGGCAATCCAAAAATTTAGATGGATTCAATGTTTACCTTTGGTGCCTCTTTAAAGGGCCCTGCAACACTGTTTTTCATATGGTAAATAAAGTTTCGTAGTTGCTAGCTGATTCTGCCATGGACATCCAAGCCTACATGAGGCTTGGAGCCCACAACCTCATTGAAAGGCTGCCTGCTCTTTCATTTGACTTTTCAAAGCACCATTAGAAATTAATTAAATGCTGGGTTTTTACGTGCCAGAACCACAATCTGATTACGGGGTATGCCACAGTGTGGGGGCTGCAGATTTATTTCGACCACATGCGATTTTATAATGGGCACCCAATTACACGAGCATTTTTGCATTCAACCTATATCAGAATGTAGCCATCACGGCCGGGATCTAACCTGCATATGACCTTGAGCCCAGCAGCGCAACGCCATGCACAACGCCATAGCCACTGTGCTACCACGGCAGGTAACTTTTCAAAGCCCCTTTCATGTTTTCCCTGACTTTTACACAAAAGCAAACATGACGGCAACTGGTTAGGTTTATGTAATTTTCACAACTCAGCAAAAAATAAAAATGGAAAAAATTACTATGACTGGATGTGGTTCCATCTAGTCCTAGAGAACAATACAGCAGACATCCGCTAATTTGACTCCTGTTAATTAAATTTGTTGGTTAATTTCATCCCGGCCAATCGTACCGGCGGTGCCCATGCATTCCTATGGGCCCAAATTTGTGTTATTTTGGCCCTAAAATTGGTCTTCGTCAGATAATTTGAACTTGACCAGTCAGCATGCACGCACCTGACTCCTATGGTGACTCTGATAGCGACCCCTTTAGTGGCAGCATCTGTCACGGCAGAGCTGAGGGGACAGTGAATGTGTTAAACACACACCTGATGATGATGACGATTGGTGTTTATTGTTGCAAGGGCCAGATGTAGTCAAAGAGCACCAAGGCTATAATGTGCGGTCATTGGTAAATGAATACTGAATGTCGAGACGTGGATGAAAGACGGCTGTATAGAGGCCTAAAAAATATTCGTTGAGAAGTGCGAAATATATTCGCAATAAAACTAGACAGTGATACATGACATATGCTATGAAGAAACAATGTACTACGAAGAGGTGATATGCTAAGGTACGTCGCTATAAGTAGCACTACTGCTTCAGCAGGGCCCTTAAGCAGAAGGGCCTGGAGAACGGATGGATGGATGTTATGAGCATCCCCTTTGGAACGGGGCAGTGGGTTGCGTCACCAAGCTCTTGCTATTATACTGCCTAATGTCCTACATAGGTTAAACAATAAAAAAAAAAAAACATTACGAACTACCACACCAAAATTTTCTGATCCCCTATTGCGAACTGTGCTTTTGTACACCTCCGTCTTTTGTCGTTTCCCTACTTTTCTTCCACCAATCCTCCAATCGCCTCTTACTAATGCCTATTGCGGACATGTTTACTTTACCACTACTCTCGCTGAGCCCAAGGGCTTCAAGAAGGCCAGTGGTGCCTAAATTGACCGCTGGGTAGACGTCTTCACATTCTAATAAAACATGCTCCATAGTTTCCATGGCTTTACCGCAGCAAGCACATGCTGCTTCTTCCTCCTTATATCTCGCTTTATAGGTGCGTGTTCTAAGGCATCCCGATCTCGCTTCGAAAAGTAATGAGCTTCCCTTTGAGTTATAAATGGTTTCTTTCCTGATTTCGTTTTTTCCTCTTAAGTAGTTATTCATAGCAGGTTTCTTTTCCATTGCCGCCGCCCATGAGATTATTTCAGCCTCGCTGACTTTCCGCTTGACCTTCTTTGTTGTTGCGTTGCCCACCCTACAGGCCGCATACTTGCTGGTAAGCTTCGTTCTTTTCCTCCCCTGTGAATCCATGAATGAATATATGATGTTTAATGGCGCAAGGGCCAAGTGTGACCAAAGAGCGCCATGCTAGTGTTAATGAGTTCGCAGTGGACTGATGTGTTCTGTGAACTTAATCTGACGTGGCTGTAAAAGGCCTAAAAGAGTTGATATATATTCCATAAGATCTACGTGTTGTAAAATTATGGGGAATGGTTATTGACGTGTACTATGAAGATTAGAATGCATAAAGAAAGAATGATGCAATATATAAAGTCTGTGAGGTGCTAAATTTGTCTAGAGCACTACTGCCTCACCAGAGCCCTTGAAAGCCAAGGGCTTAGAGGCATGTGCTTTACAAAGAAAACTATTTTAGCAGCATCCTCTGGAAAGAGGATGCGCTACGAAATTAATGGGCTTGTGACATGGAGCACACCAACTTTCAAAAAGGCGAGGACTGCTTTGGTCTTAAAAAGCGGTTCGTCACCAAAGAACATAGCCGGATGCAGGGGAATACAATGACTATATGCAAAAGGGAAATGCTTTCTCCTGTCTCTTTCGGTTTCCTGGCACTCCAGGAAGACATGGAGGACGGTCAACCGGTCGCCACATCTACCACAGGTTGGAGGCTCGTTACCGGTTAAGAGAAAGTTGTGAGTGCCAAATGTGTGTCCTATTCTCAGTCTAGTGAATAGGACATCGGTTCTTCGTATTTTCGTAGTTGGGTGCCAGGAACCTAACTTCGGCTTAATTAGGTGAAGCTTATTACTTGTTCCTGCGTCCCATAAGCATTGCCAGTGACTTCGGAGTTTGTTTCTTAGGAAAGGCTTCATGTCTGTGGCAGGGACAGCAGCAGAACGAATGCCTTGCGATGCTATTGATTTGGCGATCTCGTTGACAAGCACATTTCCCTCGATTCCTCTATGGCCAGGAACCCAGCATATTACTACAAGCCTATGTGATAGGTACATGTTACATAAGAGTGAGTAGAGTTCATTGAAGACAGGATTCGTATGCTTTTGAAAAGAAATGAGTGCTTTTACAAGACTTAACGAGTCTGTGAATATGATGGCTTTGTCGAGTTTAAGTTTATATGTTTTACTGCACACAGTACTGCATAGACTTCTGCAGTGAAGATACTTGTTATAGGGTTCAACACGTCAGATTCAGTAAAAGAGGGACCAATAGCAGCGTAGGATACTCCAGCATGTGATTTTGATGCGTCTGTGTAAAACTCGGAGCAGGAGTACTTCAATTGAAGCTCACGGAAATGCATGGAAATTTCAAGCTCAGGAGCATGCTTTGTGACCTTTACAAAGGATACATCACATTCTATCATCTGCCACTGCCAGGGCGGTAATAGCTTAACTGCAGGCATTAGGCAATGTTCTAGAAATGGGACATCCATTTCTTCGCCAAGTTCTCTTACATGCAGTGAGAAAGGTAATCTCATAGAGGGTCTATTACGAAAAAGTGTTTCACACGTCAAGTCGTTAACGGTTGTGAAACACGGATGTTCCTTATTAGAGCGCACTTTCAGAAAATAGTTAAAGCTGATGTATGTTCTCCGAAAATGGAGTGCCCACTCATCGGACTCGACATACAAACTTTCAACAGGGCTTGTTCTAAACGCGCCAGTGGCCAGGCGGATTCCCAGATGGTGAACGGGGTCCAACATCTTTAGCGCGCTCGGGGCGGCAGAGTGATATACTACGGAACCATAGTCTATTCGTGATCGAACTAGGCTCCTGTAAAGATTCAACAGGCATTTCCTGTCGCTACCCCATGTTGTGTGGGATAGGATTTTAAGTAGGTTCATTGTTTTTAGACATTTTATGTGTGAAATGAATGTAAGCTTGGAGTCAAGTATAACACCTAGAAATTTGTGTTCTTTGTTAAAAGGAGTTTGTTGTCCACCCAGTTCTAGAAAAGGGTTTGGGACCAGGCCTCTCTTTCTTGTGAAGAGAACACAGGAACTTTTGTGGGGGTTGATTTTAAATCCATTTTGGTCTGCCCACATGGACACCTTGTTTAGGGCCTGCTGTACCTGTCTCTCGCAGACTGTGAGGTTGCAGGATTTGAAACCTATTTGTATATCGTCTACGTAGACGGAATAAAAAATAGCTGGTGGTAATGATGCCCGAAGCGTGTTCATCTTTACGACAAAGAGCGTGCAGCTGAGTACTCCAACCTGGGGTACCCCAATTTCTTGTATGAATGTATGCGACAGTGCAGGACTTATTTTCACCCGAAATGTACGGTTCTCTAGGTAGCTCTCTATAATAGTTAACACATTGCCGCGGATGCCCAGCGCCGAAAGGTCGCGCAGGATACCCTACCGCCAGGTTGTATCGTACGCTTTTTCCATATCCAGAAACACAGATAGAAAAGATTGTTTGTGCACGAAGGCATCGCGAATGCTCGCTTCGATGCGCACGAGATGGTCAGTTGTAGGTCGCCCTTCCCAAAAACCACATTGAAATGGGTCAAGCATTTTACTGGACTCTAGGAGATGTATGAGACGGCGATTGATCATTTTTTCGAAAACCTTACAGAGGCAGCTTGTAAGCGCTATAGGACGGTAGCTAGTAAGCAATGAAGTGTCTTTACCATGCTTTAAAACAGGGATCACAATAGCCTCCTTCCACTTTAATGGGAGATAACCAGCAGTCCAGATAGTATTGAGAAGTGTAAGTAGCGTGATTTGTGTGTCAGAGTGTAGGTGCTTAAGCATATCATACATGATTCTATGGGGCCCGGAGCAGAGCTCCGACATACTGACAAGGAAGCTTTAAGTTCTGCAATCGTAAAAGGACGATTATAAGGATCGTTTGGGGTGGATTTCCGATTCAGTGGCTTAAGTTCTTCTATTGCTTTATGCTTAAGAAAATTCTCCGAATACTGAGTGGAGCTACACACGCGCTCGAAGTGTTCACCAAGAGCATCAGCCTGGTCTTCCAACTTGTTTCCTTCTTTATCAACAAGGGGCAATGGCTGAAATTGTGTTCCCTTTAGTCTCCTCAGCCCGTTCCATACTTTTGCCTCCTGTGTGTAGGAGTTAATGCCGGACAAGAATCTCTCCCAGCTTATCTTCTTTGCTTGCCTTCGCGTCCGCCTTCCCTGCGATTTAATGTTTTTAAATTTTATCAAATTTTCTGGAGTGGGGTATCGGCGCAGTATGTCCCACGCTTTATTTTGCTTTTTCCGCGCCTCCTTGCATTCCTCATTCCACCATGGAACTCGTCTTTTGGATGAAGTACCCCTTGACTGTGGGATGAAGTTATTCGCTGCCTCGATAATAAAAGCGGTAAAATACGCTACCGCGTCATCAATACTAAAATCGGTGATAAAATCTTGTGATAGGTAGGTCGATTCCTTAAAATGCTCCCAGTCGGCAGAAGCTAGCTTCCACCGAGGCGTATATGAAGGGCATTGATGTTCTTTAATCAAGTTTAAAAGTATTAGATAATGGTCACTTCCGTATGGATTTTTAATAACACTCCACTCTAGGTAAGGGAGAAGATCTGCGGAGCCGATAGAGAGGTCTATGGAAGAATGTGAGTGGTGATACATAATATAATAAGTCGGTTCGTTTTTATTGAAGAGGCATGTTCCCGTGTTTACTAAGAAGTTTTCTACTAATCGACCTCTCG
Source organism: Dermacentor andersoni (assembly GCF_023375885.2). Lineage (NCBI taxonomy): Eukaryota > Metazoa > Arthropoda > Arachnida > Ixodida > Ixodidae > Dermacentor > Dermacentor andersoni. Next base: position 122,564,143 of record NC_092814.1, on the reverse strand, counting down.
CGTCGCATCGTGGGTCTCCCCACATCGTGTGGTGAGCATTAAAATCTCCCACAAGTATGTAAGGTTCGGGAAGTTGGATAATAAGGTTGTAAAAGTCTGTTTTTTTGAGATGATGGTTCGGGGGTATATAAATAGAACAGACAGTGATTAATTTATTAAAGAGAATGGCCCGAACTGCCACTGCCTCAAGGGTCGTCTGAAGGGCAACGTGTCGGCAAGCTACAGACTTGTCCGCTATTATTGCTACTCCGCCAGAGGCGTTAGCCTCATCGCGGTCTCTTCGGAAGATGAAGTAATTGCGGAGAAAGTTTGTGTTTGTAGGTTTCATATGTGTCTCCTGAACACACAGCAACTTGGGATTGTGTTTGTGTAGTAGTTCTCTAATGTCATCGAGGTTATTTAGAAGTCCTCGTACATTCCACTGTAGTATTTGTGTCTCCATTATGCTATTTGTGTTTAGTGCTGTGTGTTTAAGACACGAGGATTAGCTCACGGGCCTTTTTCAGGCGCCGTGACGGGAGTTTTGTCTCTTTTGGAGCGGTCGAGAGTGCCTCGCCGCTCCTTAGGCGCTGGTGGCGCCGTCTTGCTGGTGGTTGTGTCCATTGCCTCTTGCGAGGCGCTGGACACGCGCTCTTCCGAGCGCTTTGTTTGGCGTGAAGGCCTTGGCACGTTGGACGAGGCCTTTGGGGTCACCTGCCCGGAGGTAGATGGCTCCTTCTGCGGGGTTGGCGTAGCAGCGCTAGCTGCAGCCGCCAGGGGGGCGGATGGTGTCACTGCCGCCTCACTGGGTGTGGGACGGTCAGCCGCTGGAGACCGTTGTGGCGCTGCCCCCTGACGTGCCACTTCGGCAAAGCTGCTCTTAGGCAGGTATGATACCCGCCTACGTGCCTCCTTGAAAGATACGTTTTCTTTGACTTTGATTGTCACAATCTCTCTTTCTCTTTTCCAGGACGGGCAGGACCGCGAGTATGCGGCATGCTCGCCATCACAGTTGACACAATGTGGAGTGTTCTGGCACGTTTCGGAGGAATGTTCTTTGTCACTGCACTTGGCACATGTCAGCCGGCCTCGACAGTTCTGTGAACTGTGGCCAAACCTTTGGCACTTAAAGCATCTAAGAGGATTGGGCACCTATGGCCTAACAAGAAGTTTGATATAACCGGCCTCGATGGACTCGGGAAGGACACTTGAGCCGAAGGTGAGTATCAGGTGTTTCGTCTTGACCTCTTTACCATCTCGCCTCATCTTAATTCGCTTAACATTTATGACATTCTGTTCACTGAAGCCCTCCAAGAGTTCAGCTTCAGTGAGCTCTAGCAAGTCGTCGTCCGAGACAACGCCGCGGGTGGTGTTCATGGTACGGTGCGGGGTTACTGTTACTTGGGTCTCCCCAAATGACACAAGTTTCGGCAGTTTTTCATACTGCTTCTGATGGTGGAGCTCCAAGAGGAGATCACCACTTGCCATTCTCGACGCCTTATATCCTGTTCCAAGAACTTCAGTCAAAGACTTCGAAACAAGGAACGGTGAAATGTTTCGCACTAGTTTGTCTGGCTTTTCCGAGTGAATCACGTGGAATCGAGGAAAGTTGTGGACTTGTCGTTCGAAAAACTGAAAGAAATCTTCGGTGCGCCCTCGTTTCCGAGGGCGATCAGGTAGTTTGGGAAAAGCATTTTCCATAAGTATAGTTGGGTTTTCGGCCGCGATGCCAACCACCCACCATGGAGCCCAACAGGGGGACGTGACAGAAGTTCCTGCAAGAGAAACCCTGCCAACGTCAGCTGTACATCGCTGCTATAACCAAATACAGCATAGCCAAGGCTGGCCAGCCACACAAGGTTAACCCTTGCCGCCGGGAAACTAGGAAGTGAGGAGAAGTGAAGAGAAGACAGGAAAGATGAAAAAGGCGAGAGAGAAAGACGAAGATTGGAGAGGAGGACAGGAAAAGGTGACTGCCGATTTCCCCCGGGTGGGTCGGTCCGGGGGTGCCGTCTACATGAAGCAGAGGCCAAAGAGGTGTGTTGCCTCCGCCGGGGGGCCTTAAAGGTCCGAACACCCGGCATCGGCTCAACCCCCAGGATCCTCCTTTCCCCGGACACGGCTAAGCCGCACACGGCTACACGCGGGAGGGTCCAACCCACGTGTGCTCGGGTACGTGGTTTCGCAACGCACCAAACGCCTGCTGACGCAGACGCCCCTGCGGGGCCTGTGAATCCATGTTTTTCCTGTACAGATACCTGAACACTCTCCCAGCCTATTTACTTTCTTCCATATTCCTCAGCCGTTCTTCATACTCAATTTTACTGCGAGCTTCCCTCACTTCAAAACTAGTCCAGCCCATATCACCCTGCACAGCTTCATTTGTAGCCTTCCCGTGAGCGCCCAATGCGAGGCGACCCACTGACCTTTGGTTCTCGTCGAGTCCTGATTGTATCCCCGATTTAAAGCAAACAACCGCATTTCCAAAAGTAAGTCCTGGAACCATTACACCTTTCCACATACGTCGGAGGACCTCGTACCTATTGTATCCCTATAGCACTCTGTGCTTCATTATGGCTGAATTTCTCTTCCTCTTCACTGTTATCGTTTTTTCCTGTGTTTCCATATATCTATTGCCTTCGTTTATACATATACCAAGGTATTTATATTCTGTTACCCAAGGTACTTCCTGGCCCTGTATCTCCACTGTCTGTTCACTGTAGTGGGAGGCATGTGCCATGCAGGTCGCTACCATTGCAGCATCAGCCTCTGGTGACAGGATGTGCTATGAACCTTGTAGGCTTATAAGTGCAATAAATCAACCTTTAGTAAAAAAATTAAAACTGATTTGTGGTCGAAAATTGGTTCTGCTCCAAGAAACAATACTGGATGAGGGGTAATATGGCATCGATGTGCTAGAGGAAAGTGCTTTTTTTTGTTCAGCCTCTGCTTTCTGGCACTCCACAAAGATGTGAACGGTCAGCCTCTCACCACACCTACCACTGAGGGGAGATTTACCATCACTCAGAAGTAAGATTGAGTATCGTATGTGTGTCCTATTTTCAGTCAACAGAACATGACATCAGCCTGTTGCGCTTTTGTTACCGAAGGCCCACTTCGTAGGTGCAGCTAAATAAAATAAAGTTTATTAGAGGTTTCACGGTCCCAAATGGATTGCCAAAGGTTTCTCAGCTTTTTGCGCAAGAAAGGCTTCAAGTCCAGAGGGGATAGCTGTGGTAGAGTTAAAGGCTCTCGTTGTTATGGATGTAGCAAGTTTGTCTGCAAGCATATTACCCCACTATGCCTCTGTGTCCTGGCACCCAACATATTATGATATGTTGGTTAGATGCCTAAATAGTGCACAGAGATGAGTAGAGGTGATTGACTACTGGATTCTTATGTTTCTGTAGAGACACTAAAGCTCTTACTACGCTTAGAGAGTCTGTAAATATGACAGCGTTTTGCAGTTTGAACGTATTTATATGTTTTAAGGCCGCGAGTAATGCATAAGCATCTGCCGTAAAGATGCTCGTCTCTGCATGCAGAGCATTGCGTTCCAAGAAGAATGGCCCGGCTGCTGCGTAGGATACGCCATTAGGCGACTTGTATGCGTCGGTATAACATTCTGGACTGGAGTACTTCGACTGGAGTTCCAGAAAGTGCATATGGATATGCAACTCTGGAGCATGATTTGTAACATCGACAAATGACATGTTGCATTCTATCAGTTGCCCCAGTCATAGTCACAACAGCATTGGTGGAGCCATCAGTGGATGCAAATGTAGTGGGACAGTCATTTCTTCGCCCAGCTTCCCCACGTGTAGTGAGAAAGGTTTTCTCATTGAAGGTTGATTTTGAAATAGTGTGGCATATTCCAAATCGTGAACGGTTTTATAACACAGGTGTTCAGCATTAGAGTGCACTTTGAGGAAATATGTGAAGCTCTATGTTCCTTGCAGGTGCAGTAACCACTCATTGGATTCCATGCATAAATTATGTATAAGACTTGTTCTGAAGCCACCTATGGCCAGGCAAATACGTAACTGGTGAACGGGATCCAAAATCTTCAATGCACTTGAAGCGGCAGAGTGATACACCGCGGAACCTTAATCCAGACATGACTGCACGAGGCTCCTGTACAGGTTCATTAAGCAACCCTTGTCACTGCCCCATGTCATATGGGCAAGAATTTTAAGAACATTCATTGGTTTCAGACATTTCACTTTTAGATACTTTATATGTGAAATGAATGTAAGTTTAAAGTTATGCATGACACTTAGAAATTTATGCTGTGTGTTCAAAGGTAAGTGCTGACCATGGAGCTGGATACAGCGCTGGGAAAAGGCCCCTCTTTCTTGCAGAGAGGACGCAGCAGCTTTTTTGGGGATTCAGCTTAAAGCTGTTCTGATTTGCCCATGCTGAGACCTTGTTCAGCCCAAACTGAATGTGTCACTCGCAGACTGCGATGTTAGACGATTTAAATCCAATCTGCACATCATTAACATATGCTGAATAAAACATACTTTGTGGAATAAACGAACGTAAAGAGTTAATTTTAACAATAAAAAGAGTAAAGCTAAGTACACCACCCTGCGGTATCCAAGTTTCCTGTGTAAATGACCTAGACAGAGCATTACCAATTCTATCATGAAAAGTACAGTGCGGGAGATAGCTTTCAATTGACCTAAGCATGTTGCCATGGATACCCATTCTCAACAGGTCTCTCATAATGCTGTAGCGTGATCTATGTCATCACAACAGCACACGTCATCTCTCATCGAAAACGCTTGTCCACCCTAGGAAGATTTTCAAGCAATAACCATAGCTCACAATGTTTAATTACAGTATTTGCCCAATTTGAACTCGCACCCTTTCTTTTTAAAAAGTAAATTGACCCGAAAATTGCTTGCACGGTGCAATCGGACATTGAACCACAACTGCCATTGTAACATTCACATGGTTTGTCGCATAACACTGATGTACTGCGCCAAAGCTGAGCTTAAAAGAATCGTGTGGCGAAGCTTATTTTAGAAAACCAGCCGCCACTGTGCAACAATTTTTCTTGCTAAAAATTCTACAAACAATTTTACAGCGCGCTAGATTTCTACTTTGTTTAGGAGCTTTAATGCCATTTCTGTTAGTTTACTACTGTGGACACATAGAAAGTCGGCGTGCGTTTGAGTCGATGGTGTGTTAGAATCAGGAAAATACAGCCAAATGAATCAGTGGTATGTTTTGGCATTTTTTCTGCGTCTTGGTTAATTCGACTTGCTGAATAATTTGATCATTTTTGTTGGTCCCATGAGGATCAAATTGACAGAAGTCAACTGTAATACCGCACCAAATAATACGCTCTCCGACATGGGCAATGCAATATAACATACAAAACAAGCTTGATTTCATGCCAATACAAAATCCTGACGCAATGAGGGCACAGCATAGCGAGCATTGTTCTGCATGGGTGGAATGCATAGCTTCAAGAGCAATAGGAACAACAAAAAGGAGGAAAAGGCCACAAAAGTGAGGAAGCAGCATTTGATTTCTAATAGCTCCATTAATACAAAGTGTATTTCAAAAACATTTCGCTCAAAAATATTTGTGAGATGTCTTTTGATACCTGACACATTCCACTTTTCATAAAATCTGTTAGAGGACACCTTTAAAGAGATACTAAAGAGAAAAAATGATCTGGGCTGTATTTGTAAACTACCCTTCTAAAATTCCAAAAGAGCGACTCTTACTATGACCAGAGCCTTAGGAAGCCAGAAAAGATGCAAAAATGAAAGGCGGGTGATGACACCGCTTTGATGTTCACACACTATCTAGCCATGATATCATGGGCTTTGATGGCATCTGCTCGGGCCTAGTTAATTTGTCATCGGTAAAGCCCAACCGCATTGTATTCTAAAGGAGCCAAAGACTGAATTTGGCAAGCTTCAAGAACCTTTACCGAGCCACAACGACGAAAGTAAAAGGGGGAAAAAAATTAAATCCATGATGTCGCATTGACTTACAGACCTTGAGGTTTCAGTGCACAATTCAAGAAGAAAACTTTGAACTCATCGTGCTCTTGCTTCCTCAAAGGTACATGTTCTGTACATATGGACACGTGTATTTTTCTTGAGACATTGAGAAGATACGTTTCTCACAAGACCTCTTTGTGTAGTAGCTGAGTTCACCGGATTTTCAAAAGTGAAACTGAAGGAATCTCACATCACAGTCTGACTTCGCTTCAAGATATAACGTGAGGTACTTTCTGATGCTGGTAATTATATGAAAGAACCTATAAACTGCATTACATTTGTGCAAATACAATAATACATCCAAGAAAACATTGTTCAGCTGCAAACACTACACAGCATAGAAAGAAAGAAAGCTAGCAACTATCACTTGCATGGGTACAACTCCTACACTCTTGAAGAATAATGTGCAAGGATCAGATGTAAGGTTGCTCTGATAAAAATGAGCTGAAACATCAACTGATGTATATAACCAAAATGTGTTGTTCTGGAACACAATGACAGGACCTTCCCTGCTATTCTGTAGGGAACTCTGTATGTGATTCATTCCCATCTAAAAGAACTTTGTATGTGATTCAGTTCCATATAAAAAAAAACTGTGCATGTGATTCATTCACATCTAAAAACACGATTAGGCATTGTTCTAACACCAGTAGCTCCTTCATTATGACACTTAAAAAGCAGAAGGCCAAAGATATTTTTGCTGCACATCAAGTGAAGGATCTACGCCACAAAAATTGTCATTAAGGGCTCTCCACAAAAATGTTAAGTGTCTCACCACTGCTTCTGAACACAGGGGAAGAGCAATTAATGCACACAGAAAACAACTACCGTATCTACTCGCATAATGATCGAACTTTTTTTTCAAGAAAATTGCCGCAAAACGCAGGGGTGCGATCATTACGCAGGTTAAATTTTCCACGAAAAGAAAGATCTTTTTCGTGAGCACATTACACGCATTGAACAGTTTCTTTCATATCAGTAATAAATAATATTGTCAATATTGGCAAGCCTGTGGCAACAACGTAGCCATGTCCATTTTGAGGGGACAGAAACAGAGATAGGCGTGCATAGCTGCCAGTGACATAGAAACGCATGGCAGGTATGCTGTGGAAATTGCGGCATTTGTCTTCACTACTATTCTAATACGGCACACTTCCACTAAGGGTGGGCGAATATCTTAGCTGTTTTACAAGCGCTGGCGTATGAATAGGGTACACTTCTAAAGTATCAGTGAAAATATGGCTACTATCGTTGCCACTCGCGATTTGTTGCGTGCCCACGAGCGCAGACGAGAAGAATCGAAAGGCGCCTTTTTTGTTGTTGCTGTTGACCACAACCATTATAAAGCCTACAAATAATAAAACCAAGGCAAGTTTGGTTGTAGCTTTCTTTTTTTCATGGAAGTGTGGAAAGTGATGAAAGGAATAAAATGGGGCATCTGCTTAGGAATGTTTGGTGCATGCAGACCACTTGGTATGTCTTGAAGAGTCGTTCGCATAGCATTCGACAGATGGTAAGTACGATCATCATTAGCTAAACTTGGCACAGAACATATCGCTGTGGCAAGTTCGGGGTGCGATCATTACACAGGAAAGAAAAAAAAATCGAATTTTGACGACAAAATTCAGGGGTGCGATCATTATGCAAGTAAACACGGCATGACAGTAGGAGAAGCAAAGGTGACATGCGCACATACCTTGCCTTTGCAGTACTGCTGAAGCTCAGCATCAGTTACCTTGGATTCTGGCTTAAGCAACACCCAGGCACAAAGTTCTTCACCCATCCGCAAATCTGGCACTCCAATTACCTGCCATGTTTCACACCAATGTAAATGCTGCATGCACCAAGCAATGAAGATTCAAAGTGATGAAAATGAAAACATCATACATGGCATTCATCAACAGCAGGGTGGGTGTTGAGAACTTCTTCAATCTCAAGTGGATAAATGTTCTCTCCTCCTCTGATGACCATATCCTTCAGACGCCCGATGATACTCAGGTAGCCATCTTCATCCATTTTGCCCAGGTCTCTGTAAACCATGAAAATTGATAAAATTACCACTTACAACAGATACAGAAAAAAATTGTTCTCAAAGATGCCTGCATTAGTCCTAAGCATCATGAAAAAAAAAGTCTTTTTTCAAGTTCACACCTAATCACCATGACTAACATGGTGAATAAAAAAAAGAGACATTTGGTCAAACATGACTTTGTGTTCATGTAGGGATGTTTAACGGGACACTAAAGTGAAAAATTATTTCTTCTGCATCAGTAAATTAGCGTTCTAACACAAAAAACACCACTCTTACAATGATAAGACGTTTGGTAAGCCGGAAAAAGCGCAAGAGCGAAATACGGGTGGCGACGCCTACTTAAGTTCCCGCACCTGGGGGCTGTGACGTCTTGGAGTTTGATGGTATCTTCTAGGGCCTGCTAATTATATATAGCGGTACACACTGACTACATTGTGTTCTAAAGGAACCAAATATTAAACATGGCAAGTTTCGGGAACCTTTATTCAGCCAACGCAGCCCAAATGCGAAAACATACTTTGGAATCCCTGACGTCGTGCTGAGGTACCGGCGCTGCGGTTTCGGCGCGAAATTCAAATACTAATACTTGGACCTTTATTTTCTCATCTAATAATCAAACTATTTTTTTGAAATGACTGCCTGCAGGGTTCTCAAACAATGCTTCATTAGTCTAAACTGATTTATTGTGTCGCTTTAGTGTCCCTTTAAGCTGACATGTACAAAAAGTTCCTAAAGATATAACAGGCGAGAAATTTGAGTGAGTACTTCAAGATAACTTTAGCCGCATTGCTGTACATATAAGATGCTGCAAAATTTTCAGTTAGACAATAGTGAAGATTCAAGGTAATTAACTTTTTAACTGTACAATATCGGTGCTGCATCATAACGGGAAATGTAGTGCTTTCCGAGCGCACTCCATGCCAATTTTCAGATTTACAAAATTGCAAAGCTACTAGCTGCTTCTGGCCTGACAAATTCCAATTTATCTGATGTGCCAAAGTGAAATGAATGTAGAATCTCATTAATTCAAACTTCAAGGGGACTGCAAATTTATTAGAATAAAACGGAGTTAGAACCAATAGAGAGCTGCTTTGAATATAGCACTCAACACCCAATCAATTGGGTGAAAAAAATCAATTGTGTGATTGAAAAATCTTATCTTTCCTCCATCAGCATGATTACATGTGCTGCAAAAAGTATAGGTTCCATATCAAGTCCAAGTGTGATAAGAAAGAAAATCCACAGCCAATATATACAAAGTTTTCCAGCAGTGCCTGCCTGAAGTAATTAAATATAAAAAATTTGACATAAAATGATAATTCACTTTTTAATCAATCACTTCAGCTTCCATATTGCTATTGCAGAACCAAAACTAGATGGTCAAAACATGTTCACTCAGTAGTAGCTTTGACAATAGCACCAGTTTTAAAATGACTTCATCCCCAAAATCAGATATGAAATAGACTGGTTCTCCACATTGCTTTGTCCCACATTGGCCAAAGAAGGGTTTTTCGAAAAATGATGAGCAGATTCATCTTGCCACAAGTTTGGGGATGGTCATCTACAAACTAGTGCTAGTCTCAGGATTCCTATTAAGTGGAACACCGAAAGGCATAAACACAAGATAGGCTTTAATTTCCTTATTGTAATATGTGCACTAAATCAATTTTAAAGTTTAGCAAAATAGGCAATTAACTATTTTATTTACAATTATTGTATTAACTTGTTTGTTGCAAGTAAAACGACCAGTATGTGTGTGTATATCTTTACTAAGCTATAAAGAAACAGCACAATACACAATTAACAGTGTGATCACCTAAAAAAATTGTGTGCAGTAACAGGCACATGCAGGTGCTGTTGGGGGCATCCAGAAAAGAAGTTTTAATGTTTCAATAAATTTTTGAATGTAGCAGAAAATCAGGAAAAAAAAAAACGTATTTATATTGCTTGATAGAGTGGTGCATAGACCGTTTTTCCAGATTTGAATGATCCTTTTCTAGCAGTTTGTTATATTGCAGCGCAAGGTTTTGTATGCCGGTATCATGCTAATCTGGCACCAGTGACTGAAAGCAGGATGTCACTTTTGTGTTGTAACATAGCATGCGCCATCTACATTTGTAAAAAGAAAATAAATATAAGCAGCTGCATGACTACACGACAAAGGGAGCCACCTGAGCCTTGCCACCCCCTCCTAGAAGAATATTGTCCATCCCTTGCAAGGTTGGTGTAACCCACGAAAAAAGGGTACAAAAGAAGGGGAAGGACCATGCAACAGGTAGCCGTTGCTGTGGGCAGGAGCTGTCATGTGTCCTGGCTCGTTCCCTGAGCATTTGCTCTCACTCATGCCTGCTCGTGCCATCTTGGCTGAGGCCTGTGACAGTTACCTGCTGTCCTCGTTGATGCGAAGGTTTCGAGGTGGCGCCTGGACTACGTAGTTGTGCTCTGCTCTTACAGTCCAGCTTACGGCTTTCAGTCATTTTCTTGAGTTCGCAATACTACTACAATATGTGATGATATCCCACACCAGAGAGCAGCTGATTTATCTAGAAACTGGCAACAAATTTAAGAAATTGTGAAGTGTTGATTTCTGAAAATTGGTTGGTGTACGCTTTGCATCATTTATGCCATAATAAGTGACAGTGGCATTATAGTCTTCATGGCGTACATTGCACTGCCCCCCCCCCCCCCCCTTCCCCTGCTATGAAATGCCTGTGCCATGCCTTACCATACCATCACTTGTGATGTCTGGTCCATATAGACTACACACAAGTGTTGGTGAATCTCTGCTATAACCAGCTTAGTGTGCTGAAACTGGATTAATATGCCATGAACTTGACACTTGGGGGGAATTGGTACTAGAGCCGCCACCTTCAGTTTCGAATCGCAAAATGAAAATTGCTCCTATAGGAAATTCATGCCAATGGAAGTGTGTTCTGCACAATGTTCCATGTCTCAAAGAAACTGAAGGAGTTTCTAGCAAGACAGTGGTTAGCCAATGATGCTGCAGTCCAGGCAGAGGTAGTACCCTGGTTTTAATCACTGGTACCTGATTACGTAGCATGACATTGTTACACAAAACTTGGTGCTGTGATATGATAAATTCCTAAAAAAGGATGGTTCACATTTGCAAAAATAGTCAATAAATTACCTCATCTGACAATACAAACACTGTCTTTTTCTGACTTTGTGCCTCATTTAAAAATTAATTAGAACTTACTTTGTAGATGTGTCACATTCTAGTGTGCCATGATGCAGGGGCGAAGTCTGCCCAATGCTTTTCATGTTTTTTTCCCATTCAAGCGAAGTACCACAAGGACAGCCATTTTAATAGTTGTAACTTTTGAATTTTCAATAACTTTTAAATTTCTTCAGTTGCTATTCAATGCTGAAAGTGTTGTCGTTTCAGAGTTGATAACTCACTAGTTAATGACTAATAAAACATTTAGGCAATAGAACAAATAGAACTGAAACTGCAAGGTACAAATTACAAAAAATATTTGCAGGCTTGGTTGCTGTTGAGGATCATGTAGACCCAGTTTTCTATTTTCAGATACCCAGATGTATAAAAAACTGGTGCAGCATACCCAGTCTTATACCATCCAGAAGGTCCTTTGACTTCTTTAGTCTTTGCTTCATCATTGTAGTAGCCAATAAAGATGTTATGACCTCGAACCCACACCTCTCCAGGTTCATTGATGGCAGTCTCCCTGCCCGTGACAGGATCTGCGATCTTTACCTGCAATTGCAAGTTGACAGAGTGATGTCAGTTGTAGCATAAGGCTTTGAAGTTTGAAATTTTATTTAGTCAGTTGTACAAGTTAGTCGTACAATTACAAAGGAAACATTTTGTTGCAAATTGCAATGTCTAAATCCAGTGTAGCTTTCACTCAAGAATAGTGAGACAAGAGCCTCAAAATACAGTTCAGACAAAAAAGATAAAACTACTAGCTTTGACTAACAATATGCCAAACTTTATATGCGACAGGCAGGATGCACGTAGGTCATTTGTAGTCCATCAAATCTACTGCCAAACCAATCAAGTGCAGATAAATGATCGGCCTGATAACTGCAGTGGAGTACTATAACTAATTGCAATCATACAGGAAAGGTGCCGGCTTGTGACTTGCTTTTAATAAAACAGACACATGGGTCAGGCAAGCCAGCACCCAATCCATCTGGTTCTTGTCTTGTGCCATCCAACTGCACTGCAATCATTGAATTGAATATCAACTAACTTGTCCAGTGATAAGAATTGCTGATAATCAGCTTGTGAGCAGAGGAAAGTCCAACACTACAGGAATATGTTTCAAAAGCTGCAAGCAAGGTTGGACAGACAATCTACCTAGGTAGCGAAAATTCCGATAGTCACTTGTATTTCATAATTTCATTTCATAATTTATTTATTGGTAAAAATACAGAAAAAATTACATTTGCGTGGTATAGACCCATAGTCGAAGACTGTCTAAAATAATCTTGTATTTGATGTGTAAGGTATTAATTAGCCTGATAAGAGTTTATATTAGTCTAGTACAATTTTCTATTAGTTTATCACTCCAATAGGAATTTGCATTGGGTACGTGTTAGTGCCTGTACAGTGTGATGGTGCTTGCTGATAGACTTATTGAAATATGTATCAAGTTCACCATCAATTAAGACTGTACTAGGTAATGCTTTTTGGCCTTGCAAGTTGTAGTAGCAGACTAAGGTCATGCATATGTGTGTTGAAATTTGTAGTGGCATTGGAATTAAATAATAGTTGCATTTGATGGGGCTCAATATGTCAGTTAGCTCCAATAGGACCCAATTGGAAGTCACAATTAACAATGGACCTAATCCATATTTCTATTAGTCTACCAGAAAGCATCACCCCACTGTATAGCCACTAATACAAGTTACCTATAAGCTAGCATATGTACCCTATGCAAATTCCTATTGTACTGATAAGAAAGTAATAAAGAATTGTACTAGAATAATGTCAACTTCTATCAGACAAATACATATATTATACATCACATACAAGAATTGATTAGACTAGTACAAATGTCCATTGGAATTTTCGCTAGGGCTGGTTGAGTAATGCACACGAAAAAAAAAAGAAACTTAGATAATAATAATTAAATCAGAATTTGAGTTCTCAGCTACGAGATTTCTGTAGAATCTATATGATTTAGGTGCACAGCAGCATTTAGATTTTTCGTTAAGTTAAAAATCAGCGGTCAAACTTTACTTATTTGTCTTGAACCACTGGCACTACTTGGTAACACAAATTTTGCTTACATATATATGGGGTGATGAAAATTAAGCTTTACAGATTTCTTAAAGTTAAAATGTAAGTTATGTGACCAGGGGATAAGCTATGTAGCCAGGGTGTGATGCAACAGCCACATCATAAAGGAGAGAAGCTTTGTGCTGATCCTCAAGACCGTGCATGCATAATACATACGAACAGAGATGACAATTTACAAGTGTATTTCTCCAAACATGGGCGTAGACGAATTCTAACAAATGAAATTGTGTAAGAATACGACCGCCTCTAAGCTTTCAATGCAAACCTGCCCACTTACTGCAGTCGAAAAAAATTCTACTGACCGATTTTAGTTAAGTAGGTGGCTGACCTGAAGAAAACAAAGTAAATCCAAGAATCTGGTAAGTATAATTCACCTGTCCATTAACATATAAGTGTGCTTCAGAGATGCCTGTGGGTGGACATTATATATTCAGGTTTTATGTAGGAAGTTAATACTAGTATAACAATTAAAATAATCATTACCTGCATACTTAGTCAGCATACAAGGGTCGTTTAAGCCAATTTGCTTGTAGTTTCATATAAGTTTTGTGTATGTATGCACAAATATATCTGCAAAGATAGTGACCGACCCAACAGCACACAGCAGCCAGGCAGCCATGTGAAACCCGGGAAAGTAGGCAAACAAAGCTTCACATTGAATATAATTTTTCTCCAGAACAACCTGTACTTGGGATCAGCCAATATTGTAGAATGTTCAAGAATCGATTTATATCTAAATACACTGAGGAACCGGATGTAACTATGTGTGTGCTTCTTTTTTCCCTTGTATTCATTGTATAATGATGCATGCAACTGTAAATAATGCAGTGTTTCTGCTGTATCACAATGCCCATGAGATGGTATATGTTGCATTTACATTTTGCCAATGATAACTGTGTATGCCCGCTCCTGCTTAAGGCCTGGTACCCAGGCTAGCAGTACGAAGTAAATAGATAAAATAATTAATCTCGCCATCCCTGTGCTGCTCGAGAAGCTGCTCTGAATCAAAAAATACTTATATAATTCATAAAAACCTTTCCCTACTAAACCAAGCATGCTTCGCATTACGTAGATTTCAACTGGAGTTGAGTCGGCTTAATTTTTTTGTTAATCAAAACCATGCAAAGTAACAGACAATAATTCCAGAGAAAGCATAGGGGAAGTTAACTGCTATGCTTAATTGAAATGTAGATTGAAACGTAGAAATAATAAGGCAGAGGGAAATGAAAGTAGACGAAAAGATAACCTGCTGCAGGGAGGGAAAAAACCCACATCCTTCACATTACACATGTGGTGCTTTGCCAACTGAGGGGTGTTGAAAGCAGCTAAGCTGTAGAGGAAAAAAATTACTACACGATTTTGAAGGTTTTGTGGAAGCGGACTCCACCAGAATGCTGTGTGGCCATTGTCACTGGCCTTTGTGACACACAGTACAGATAAATGGGTGCAATGTGCCACTTGGATGCTGGTAAGGCCATCGAATTTTATAATTGCTGTGAATTTGCCCCTGCACTCCACATTGTCCAGAGCCTGTTGTCACTTCGCCTGTGTATGTTTAGGGAACAGTGCGGGTAGCAGAAAAGTTCCCACATTCCTCGTCAAAGGGCTAATTTCGCCCTAAATAGTTGGGAAAATAGCATGACGCAATTGGTAACATTCTGAGCCAGCAATCTTTCCTATCTTTCTATTTCTGATAGTGTTCCGGGCAGTCTGAATAGAAAGAGAGACACAGAGGTGTGCATGCCATATCCTAGGTGACTCAATCAGGTCACTGATTCTCTGGCTTGTTGCACTATGTTGTGGGGTGGTTTGGGAAAGTGACTGTGTTAGAAAACCGAGCTCTCGGCTCCCCACGAGTGTTCTGGACATAGGAGTCGTGCTCTGCACTTTCAGCTCTGCCAAGCTTTATGCATCAGACCTAATGTTTACCTGTACGTAATTGCCTGTAAATACTTTGTATACATGTATATAAAGTCTCGTTATCTTCTGAGTGTAATGGGATGCCATAGGCAACACATCTCTTATGGCAAGAAGTAACGAAGGTGGGGACAGTCAGTGAAGACAGCAGCTTCGCCCCTAAGAAAGCTGTGTCAGAGTGAGAAAAAAGCAAAGTAAGAGAGGAGAAACATTAGCTTACTATTTCAATCATCTTTTTCAGCAAGAAACATAATTTGTGCCAAAATCTTCTCTTAAACAGCACATCATATTTTCTCATCTAGCATACCTCTACGTAGCCTACAGGTCTCCCAACAGTTGTCTCTTGCTTGCTCTCAGGATCTCTTTCAGTCACCAGAGTAGCTACTGTTGTTGTCTCTGTAGCTCCATAGCCAACCTGCAAATAAATATATTATGTCAGAAATCACTGAGCACTGTTTCACACAAACCAAAAGAAACACATGAATGAAAGCAAATGTAACTGCTTACTAAATGCACCAAAACACTTTCGGAAATACAGTGAACCTTTGTTAAACTGTAGTTTGGCCGGAGCTTGGAAGAAGTACATACTAAACGGTAGTACTGTTTAACCGAAATAGCATGAGATCGCCCGCTTACCTGTCGAAAACGGAACTCAGAAAGAATGCGATGAAAGGGGAAAAAACATGCAGTATTTATTCACTTCGCGCGACAAAAGTGTTATTTTCGTTTGATGCCATGGCGGCCTAGCACGACGACAGCCGCCTCAAACTTACTTGAAGCTGCGTGCCAGCTTTTCAGCTAGCTTTTCAGCTAGCTTTTCAGCCAGCGCCCTCTTCTCGGCAAACACTCGCATGGCAGATTCCTCATTGGCGTTACGTATTCTCTGTGCACGCGCGCAGTAGTGCGGCAGAAGTCCCGGGGCGCCTTTTTCATTGCCGGGTGCCGGAGTTTGGAATAGAGTTACGCTATCGCACCCCTGTTCTCGTCGTGACAATTGCATTCATGAGGCTGACGTAACGCGCAGCTTCTACCACTGTCGGGCCTGAATCGCCCGTGCTGTCGCTTTCCGTGTCGTCCTCATCACTGTCGCTAGTCGACACTTCGGCAACAACAGAGGCAACGATGGCGAAAAGTCGAACCTCGTAGCCGACATCTCTTCGCGGTCGCAGCAGCGCTGCTGACCAACTTCGCATTCCAAATGCCACACACCGTAGTCAACAGCAGATCCCTGTCGTGTGCCAGCGCCGACTTTTTCGTGTCACGTTCGATAGAATGGACGATGTCAAATTTTTCTTCTATGCTGAGCACCCGGCATCTTTTTTATCAGAGCTTCGGCATGACGCGAGTCCTCGCTAGCATGACACCACAACGCTCTCTGGTACGGCGTTGAAATGATGTTGATGTTAATGTGGCTTCACGTGCAAATGCACACGGCATTTGGAGGCCGTTGTTTCGATCTCTGAGGCTTGTTGTTCTGCCGGGCCGCCCGATGAAGACTACACACTGCCGTGTTTGCTCGACGAAAAGTGGAAACGCTATGTTTTAACCGATGCGTGCACAATAAGCTGGTACGGTTTATGCGGATACAAAACACATTTTGTTCAATGGCTGCTGAGTCGGGGATTTGACTTTACTACTTTTAAAACGAAACTACTGTTTAAGCGGGTACGGTTTAACGAGGTTTTACTGTATTTAAAGGCACAGTCTCCACCCTATGCTGTATGGTTCAATGAGACCTGCAAATTTCCACATGGTGTCAGGGACTTTGAGCTGCATTTGATCAGTTGTTATTTTCATATGCAACATACTGCTAGAAGTGGATGTGACGCTTTTCTTTTTCTCACATAGATTTTACAGCGAAGCTGTTAGTTTCTCGGTGGTTGGCATTTTTTCGTGTTATCACAAAAAGTTATCAAGTTATCACCATCAGCAATGGCTCAAGCAAACAAAAATGAAATGGGTCATCCCCCTCATATTGCAGAGGCTACAAGCATTCAGCAAAGTGAAGCGAACAGTGCATACATTCCCTGTAATCATGCATACAACGTACAGAACAGTGTACATTTCAATAAAGAAGAAGCTCAAAACAAGCATTTATCATCATCAGCAACTGCTGATACTTCCGTAAGCAAGCAAATATGCAATGGTTCATACCCTCATAAGCAATGGCTCATACCCCGGTAAGCAAGCAAGAAATGCAATGGCTCATACACTCGTAAGGCAGAGGCAACAAGCGCTCAGCAAAATGAAGCAAACAGTGCATACATTCATTGAAATCACCCATAGAACACACAGAAGAGAATGTTTCAATAAAGAACAAGCTCAAAACAAGCATCCGAACCATCAATAATGCATTGCATAACTCCCTCAGCAGTTGTGGTGGGTTTGCAACAGCTACGCTGGACATCCACTTTGGCAAGGCTGGGATGGCAAGTCAGTTTTTTTCCATATTAAATACTTCTGCAAAATTTTTTCAGTTCTACACAGCAATATTTGGCCACAACAATTAATCACAATTACGATGTAACACACAATCAAAGTCTGCACTATGTTCTGTATAAGAAATATTCAGATCTCCATTGCAATAAATAGATCATATCTTGCCATTAAATCTGTCAGACTTCCACATATACTATTCTGATTATTCTAATTACCTTATGTACGTACTCACCCAGACGTCGGCTTTGAACTTTTCCCTGGCCAACCTTCTCATCTCTGGTGTCACCGCATTGCCTCCCATTACAACTGTGAGAATGGCAAAGAAAAAAAAAACAAATGAACGAAAGAAAGGAAGAAAACAAATTTACTGAGCAGTCATTGTACTCTTTGCGAATCTGGACGATAATCTAGATAACATAAATGATCCTGCAACACGCATACACAACAATAATGTGCTGCAACACATGCCTGTCATAAAAAAAAATGCACACACCTCTGTTTAGGCAGGAAAGATCAAAGCTCCTGAACTCTGGATGATTTATCATGTCTGCAATCATGGTTGGTGCTCCAGCAACCTGTGAACACCTAAAAGACAAAGTAGATATAATACTATAAAGCAGCACATGAAAAAAAAGAAAAGGAGAGGATTTGGGTATGTATATTATTTCAAGCTAATGGCAATGAACGAACTAAAAAAAAAAACTGCGGAAAAAACTGAAAGGACTCCGGTGGCATGGCTATCGCTTATCAGAGATGGCAACGTGTCCTTTCCGCATGCCACCATGGAAGGTGGCGATGCACTGTGAAGCTGATGCTGTGAGCAGCAGCCACTCACTTCATCCCGGTCGATAGCGCATGAGCGCAGTCACATCTTTTAAAGGGAAGCTTTCTCTGCCCCCACCGCGTCAAATGTGCACAATGCCCTTGGAGCTCCCTGGATGTCACCATATTAGCCTCTTGACACATTAATTAAAGCACACGCACTGCAGGGTCAAGGCGACACTACGGAAGCGGTCGACCGTCCAATCAACACTTCTGTGCCCGCTGCGGTAGCTTTGCGGCTATGGCATTGCTAGACACCGTGGATTTGATCCCGACCGCGGCAGCCGCATTTTGATGGAGCCAAAATAGAAAATGCATGTGCACTTAGATTTTGGGACACGTTAAAGGACATCACGGTGTCAAAATTAATCCAGAGACTGCCACTGCAGCATGCCTCATAATCCGATTGTGGTTTTGGAACGTACAGCCCCATAACACAGTTGCAATTTTAATACTTCTGCCACAATGCGATGTGCCATGTGAGGTAATGACAATACTCAACCCTCTCAGTGGTTATGAAGTATGGCGCACCGCAATGCCTCAAGCAAGCACCTCTCCCTTTGTGTTCTGTGTACTACGCAGACAAACAGCAGTGGTGCACGCAAGGTAACATTTAACATCAACTCACCACTCTTGTGTGAGACTAAACATTGAAGAAATTAAGCTTTCGTCATCAACATCACCGCTAATTATCACCAATCAAAGCAATCAGCACAGAAAGCTTCGCTTACACCTATTCCCACAATGCATGGGATCTGCAGAATTTTTGTTTCTTTTACATTTTGTGGGTTTTCTTTAAATGTGAAAAAAAAAAAGCACCATGCAGCAGGCATGTTGCCACTAAAAAGTGAAACAGTTGTTTTTAAACCCTCTATATACAACATAATGAAACGCACTTGGCCCTAAAGTATATATTAATTTTTTTTTCATAGCTTTAGTTCATTAACTAATCAAGGGGAATATTAAAAAAAATACTCTGAGGAGTGCCACATGATAGCAAACAATATGTCATTGGTTTCACCCAGCTATGGCTTGCTGCATTTTTATAAAATCCTTGGCTAAAGTTACGTGAAACAACCAGTATGACATGCATACGTGTGCTAGATGATAAAAAATGGGGGTATACATGCTGTGCAAATGCAACTTACTGCCCTACAGAGCAACTCGGAGGTAGGTTGTTATAGGCCTAGTTCATGAATTAAATAATAATTAACAAGCTATTAAAGTATCAACTTAATTAACCCTTTCAGTGTCACTGACATATGGTACGTTTCCACATTTTAATGTGGTAGCGTTAAGGACCCCGTGTTGCAAAAATCCGGTTGTTGGCACCAGATGTCGTTTTACGAAAAATCATTGTGAACCACAACCATGCAGGCACTCCGTGTCGTGCTGAGGCGTTAGTGAACTAAATTAATTCCTCAAAGTGAAATGCGTCTGAAAAATCGTAAAGTACGACTTAAACACAACCTAAAGACATGATAGTGTCAGATTGTAATTTGAATACAACAGATGACAAAATTTTGTTATGCGGAAACTTAAACACAAACCCCTTTTCCGGCATTTCTACCATTCACAGAGTGGCGCAGCCCGCTTAGCTCCTTGCGACAACACCCTCCAGATGGTGCTCACCTCTGCGCATGCACAAGAAAGCTTTGGCTGCTGGGAAACGTGACAAGCAGTCAAGGATATTGCAATGCTATCGCGTTCCACTTTTAAAGGTGAAACTTAAGCATCCTCAAAATTATTTTGTCCCAGCATGTCCCCCCCCCCCCCCCCCCCCTAACGTACCCATACATTCTCTTCACTCTAGTGAGGATCATATCAAGAGTGCACTTGCCATTATTCATGTCATTTTCCCCCCTTCTGAATAACTGGAAACGAGCAAAATGCAAGGCTACAAGTTGTCTTGGGAAGGTTACAATGGGAAGACAACTTTCACTACCACTGAATGAAAGTTGTGTTTTGATTGGAAGCAGTGTAAGCTTTTGCTGGGTGAACGAAATGTGAGAAAGTCTCTTGTTTTTTTGTCTGCTTTTATTTTGTATTTTTCAGTTGAATAAGTTTTATTTATCCGCCTCAATTTTCAGAATTCTTTTTGCATTTACCTTGGGATAACACAGGGAATGCACCGTAATGCAGAACTTTGCATGTAAAATATGGTCACAGAGCCCCTTTAAATGCAAAGCCTTTAAGAGACAAGTTAGAGCCTATTTTGAGACTATATCTAGGGGTCTTCATTTTTATGGAAAATGCTATCATTCCAAAATTTTGCACTTTGAACAAAATTTATGGTAAATTAGTTTAAACCAGATTTTTCCTGAAGTTTGCCATTTTCGTAAAGGATGGTAATAAATGCAGGTGTCATAAAAAAAAGAACACTTCTTACCTTTGTGAGCAATCGGTGAAGATATAGCATATTTAAGATAATATCATTATGTAGTTATGGTATACGGCTTCTACTCGCTTAACATTCAAGCTAAAACCAGTATATATATAAAAATATATATTCAGCTTCCAGGCTTGAGCAAACGAAATACTGTTGTGTTTTTATTAGTCCCTCTAAGAGGAATACAGCAATGGCCCATTGTATCACATTTCCTGCACATAGCACATATGTAAAAAGCGGTAATGAGCTTTGAAGCAAATTAGGGCAGTGCTGATGTTGATCTGCATTGCAAACAGTAGTTGTGACGTTGAGAGCATGTTTACCCAAATAAATTACATTCAAAGAATGCTGGCAGATTTGTTTAGTTGGTATTCCACTAGTATTGCTGCAAGAATGTATACAGTCAAATGTCCATATAAAGAATCACACGGGACCACCGAAAATAATTTGTTATTCTGAAAGGTCTTATAGTGAAAGCCCAAAATTAAACATTCTGCCCATCAACCCATCAGTTCATAAGTTGTCCCTGTTTGAGCTATCCATGACACGGAAACTGAATAATGATCGTTATCTGAAAAGTTCGGTATTCTGAAGTTTGTAGTACTGAAATATTTTTACATTGAAACCATAAGAAGTCAGCTGGGGATTTCTAAAAAGTTCGTTAATCTGAAAAGTTTGTTGATGTGGTGTTCGTAGTAATGAGATTTCACTGTATTTGGACGCAGTAAAACAGGATGACAATGAACAAGGATGGAATGCTCGGCAGGTATAGGATGAACACAAAAATGCTCCCAATGAGTATGATAATGTATGTTAACAAAGGCTTGTAAGATAAGGAAAAGCACCACACCTCCTGCGAAGCATGTCCGTGCGCACTAGTTGTACTTTTTCCTTTGTCAAAAAAGTGCAGGGATTAAAATTAAAAAAAAAAAATGAATTGCCAAACCCATCTTTATTGTTCATTTTTATTTCTGTAGTTTCTTTTAAATAAATTAATAATGCCTGACAACGAGGCTTTGTAAAGATCAGTTCATCATGTGATATCCGATCAGCTCTCCTTGCCATTACATGGTCCTGTGAGTGATTTCGCTTGATTAAAGAAGTCCTGAACCACCCCTTGGGCTTGGTCAAAAAACACAGTCCACGAATACCATACACTGCTGTGAACATCTCAGCTAAATTTTGCAGTTGTGTCTCGCACATGGAGCTCGCAAGCAGTGTGTGAAGGCACCTTTTTTTCAGCACTCTTAAGTCTTCTCCCCATTGTTTTCGGGCTGCCATTTTTCATCATATAGCAGATTCCCATATGCGGCTGCTATTGGCCAATAGCTGATATCAATTAAGAAGGGTGTATGGATCAGTGCAGTTCTGCCTAGTGTTACTACAGTAGACTCCCTTTAAGACGAACTCGAAGGGACCATGAAAATTTGTTCATCTTATCAGAAGTTCATCTTGTCAGAAGAATTGACAAAATGACCAGGTGCATCCAAATATATTACTTCAATCTGGTAAATGAAGGAGACTAACAACGGCGAAAAAATAACATAAAAAGCATTTATTTAGCTGAACATAATAGCAAACTGTCTTTAAGAGGTGCCCCTTCTCGGTTTCATCCAGCCTGTGATGGATGTTTGTTGCTTTTGTGCAAATCGGCGAGCAGCCACAAACGATGTCATCTCACCTAATTAGCTTAAAGGGCCCCTGGAATGGTTCGGAAAAATTTTGTAGACGCGTAGGATGCAGCTAAAGTTAATCATTCGCACCACAATTTGTGTGAAGCGTATCATATTAGGAGAGCTACGGACGATTACAAGTTACCCTCCTCCATAGTTATGCATTTTCTCCCCAACTCATTCACCGAGTGATCAGGGCTAAGCTCCGCCTTCACTGGCTCTGCGTCATGATGGCACATCATGTCGTCTACTTCCGGTTCTCTAGGAGCGAGCATGCGAAGCCTCTCTAACCTCTCCGCCAGCTGCTTGGCAGTCAACCCCAAGCAACAGCTATGAAGCAGGGTGCGTTGTGAGCATTCTGTCGCAGCGCCAAAAGTGTCTGGTATTCCGGTAACCGCAGGAGAGCTGGGCATATCGATGGATGGGTGGAGGCATAAACTCAAGCTGATGAAGGAACTTTAGTGTAGGCGTACGTGAGCTGCCTGATCGGTCTGCACGGTCCAGCCACCAGTTGGTGCAGAGCTTAACCAGCCAAACAGAGAGCTAATATTGTTCTAACCAAGTGTAAAACATTTTAAGCATTTACAAAAACAATCTGTTAATGATTATGCTCCTGCGAAAAATTTACGCCAGCAGCAAAGAAGAATGTTTGGTTGAGCTCTGTGCCACCAGGTGGCTGCACCGTGCAGACTTTTCATGTTTGCACTTCTGCTCATCCCGTGAAACGGCACAGTCAAATGGCCAGGCCCTGTCCCCTTGCGCTTGCATTTACCCGAATACCGGACACGCGAAACGCTGTTGTGGTAGTAATCTTCCGGCGTGAAGTGATGGCCGTAAACGCGCAAATCCTGGCGCTGATTGGATAGCGACAGTCCGATGCGCTACAGCCACTCCGCTCATCTGCTTGCCTTGCAGAGGGACACGATGTCGCAGCTTGACATATTGCCAGTTGCTACGTTTGCAGCCATGATGATGCTCGCGATGCATCATGATGCTCGCGAAAAGACTGAAACAGACTGTGACCGCGGAACTCTCATTAAAATGGAGCACGTTGTAACACAAGCAGACAACGCTTGCTGTGTGCCGGAATTTAGTGCTTATTTCTAGTGAGAAATTGTTCTTGTGCATTCTCTTTCTGTTACTTTCTTTTTATAGAAACAAATTCACTAACATTCCAACTATTATGAACGACGCTAGTTCACCATAAAGTTGGAAAAATTATTGATGATGCGCCCTGGGCAGCCAATCCGATAACTCGCCCTACTAATGTCATCAGGGCAAATGACATCAAATGGGTAGGGGCAGCTTAAAGTTCAGCCGAGCGATGTGCTGCGATCGGCAGCGATGTACATTTTTAAAACCTTATAACGCTTTATGCGGAGCACTTAGATGCGTGAATTAATGATCAGAAGGACCTACCCTAACGACTCAGTACGTTTGTACATAATTGTCAAAATCGTTTCAGGGTCCCTTTAAAATTCTTCTATGATGCTATGAGCGTTCCCTTTGGAATGGGGTGGTGTGTTGTGCCACCAAGCTCATGCACGCGGCAAGGCAATGCGACCTAGAGGAAAGTCTAAAGGCACATTCACACCGAAAGCGGAGCGTCTAAGCGGACAAGCAGATTTTCAAAGCGGCGACGCAGCGAGTACCCGCGCCTGTTCAGACCAGCTGCGTTGTCTGGCTGTCCAAAGCCGCCGGGAAGGCGGGGCATCTCGCAATATCTTTAGCAATTTCAGGGACGTGCCGCCATCTCGCGGCACTTTGGGTTTGTACGCGCACTTTCGATATTTTTTTTCGTCGTGGGTTGGCGCGCTCCTGTCCGCTATCTACTTCTGCAAAATGATGAGCTCAGACGAAGAAGACGAGGTCGTTGGCATTTTACTCGCCACTTGTATAGTCGCTTTTCAAGATTTGTTACAGCTCAATCAATACAAAACAAGGACAAAAGAAGGTATAAAGCGACGACACGGCGCCGTGTCGTCGTTTTATACCTCCTTCTGTCCTTGTCTTGTGTTGCGCTGTAACAAACCTTACTATAAATCCCAACCAACTGGCCCAACTTGCCGTTTTGACGCTTTTCAAGAACAGAAGCGAAAAGCCCAGAGAAAGACATTTGTTTACATTCGTTTATCAGCGCCTCTGCCGTGTCGGGTTCCGATTGGCTACGGCCAAAGCGGCCAACTTGTCCACGCGGAAAAAATCGGTCCGTGCGCGATCCGGCCAAGCGGCTGCGTATTTTCCACAATGCGGAAAATCCGCGGCCGCTTGGCCGGATCCGCTTGTCCGCTTCTCCGCTCCACCTCCGGTGTGAACGTGCCTTAAAGGGAATCTGAAGACTGTCGAATTCAATAAGACACTCATATACGGATGCGGGAACCTTATAAACCATGTAGGTAAAGTTTGGGTTTTTTTTTTCAATTAGGAGCGACGTAATCGTCGGTTGAAACTGCGCTGTATCTCCGCCCCCCGTCGAATGCCGCGCGCTGCTGCTGACGCTGACGATGCGAGCGGAGACCGGAAACCGCGGTGTTGCGACGTCAACTCTAGTGTTTCGTTCCTTCGCAGCGTCCGCGACCGTGCCTGACCACGCTTGTTTCTACGTGCGTGCCATCGTAATCTGCTTCGATCGACCCTGCATTCCTTTGTTGGTGCGTCTGCGTGTATGTAGAGTGGTAGTCAACGTGCGTGGTAGTCAACGTGAGTGGTAATCAACGTGAGTGGTAGTCAACGTGAGTGGTAGTCAACGTGGTAGTCAACAGATGAAGGTCGCTACATGTACTGCATGAACCGGGAAGCTTTTCACGTGTTTAAACCGTCTTTGTAGATTGCCGACAGCTTTGGACAGCGCACAAATGCCGACGATCACATCCCCGCTTACGTTCCACGAGGAGGCGTGCAGGAACACAACACTACAGTTGTTTGACCGGAAACGAGCTCACTAGATCGGCGAAAGATCGGCGAGATCACTAGATCGCTTTGCAAAAAACATACTCACCAAAGAGCATTTCCAACACTAGGAGATCCCAAGACTTTGCTTTCGTTCGCGTCGAAAGCACTGCTTGCACCAGCATCGTTTGCTTCTTCGAGAGGCTGGCTCTTCGCAATCGGCTCGTACATGTAGGGAGTAACGCCGAATTCCTCAGAAAAACGCAGTCTCTCTAAATTTTCCATTACCGTCTCAGAAAAACAGCGCCAAACTACCTGGCACCGCGCTTCATGTGTAGCGGCAGCGGTCGGTTACTAGTGTTGACGTCACGAGGCGCCAGACCAATCACAGGCGGAAACAAGACGCGCGAGCTGGGCGTGTCCGCTGCTGCACTTTTCGTCAAAATAAAATATACTTGCGCTTTCTTTCGCTCAATTTCGATACGATATTCGAATTCGGAGGGTTGAAAACCATTATGTACAGATGTTCACTCATTTTTTCTGGAAAACCTTTCAGCTTCCCTTTAAGTGACATAGAGTAAAGTGGGGAACGAGAAACGAGGCGAAGCATCGCAAAGGAGGAAGGTACCCAGATAGCCACAAACATCCAATAGATGTGCCGGATTGATCCAAACATCTAGCAAAAAATGGGGTGTCCTATGGTCATCCTTTAAATGCACATAAATCTAAGGGACGTACAATGGCATCAAAGTTTTGGATGTCCATTGAACATCCATTTAGTTCATTAATCAGACATACAGCGGACAAAATGTTGGATGTCCACAGAACGTCTCTAAAAACAGTACTTCAGACGTATATTGCACCTCCATAAAGTTTGTAGGTTAAGCGTGCATTGCAGGCCCTCCAAAATTTTAGCATTTTTGATGTAGACGATGCTACGCGGTTGGTGCCCATAGTTGGTACGACTATATCGTGCTGCATCATCAGTTCACATGTAATGGATGTCCATATGACGTCCCATTCTTTCGCTGGCCAGACATCTATCGATCGGTTCTACTTCATAAAATCAATGTTTGAGCATGAAATGTACATTTTTTCAGTAGAACAAAATACACAAATAGCGGGCGAAACGAAGAATGCATACATGCGCCCAAACCTTTCGTGTTGCAGATTCTGAGTTTTTGTAGACTTCTTTGTTTCCAACTTTGGAAAAGTAATAGAAAAACAAGGTACAGTACATTCAGCAACTAACCGATATATAGGAGAAAAAAAGCACGTAGAAATCATATGAAGGGACTCTACTTTTATTAAGCACCACTAAACGTTTTAAAACGGCGACAACCCTCATGTGCACAAGTTATTGCGTGGCCTCCGATACTTGACATTCAGTCTCGGAGGCCATGTGTGTCAGGCCATGTGAGCCGGAAGCACGCCATAAATGTTGCACTAAATGAAAAATGATTTTTAAAGACGTTAGAAAAGTGAAATGATTTAAAGAGATTTTATGTAGCATTATTGTCCAATGATAAATTATTCTCACAGTCGTGTGCCTGTCCCACATCACGATAAGCGCAGCCATCAAGCAAGCGTATGTGGGCATGTGCCAGCTTGTGTTTCAGTCTAGTGTCTTGTGCTTGCGCCGAGCGGTGCCCTGGTGCTCCCTGACGGGCTGCAGAAGGTAGCAAGATAGCGCCAGTCTTTCCGTTCTCACAACAAACCACTCTTAGGTTGCGGTGCTGATGCTGTGACACTTCATTTCTTATTCTCGCTATGTCTGCCGCGGTGTCCGGTCGTCAGGAGGCACATGTTTTTCAAGGTATGTCGGCAGTTTGTTTTTGCTTTCTTCTCTTTTATGCCGGTAATGAGTGCTTAGCATGGGCCGGAGAGCTGATTCATAACGCAAATTCACAACAGTTTTGGCAGTACCCTTCAAGGGAAGTTGGCGGTGTTTCTTGTTAGAATAGTATTAAACTGAGGCAATTGGTGCATGGCTAAGACGAGTTTGCAATGGCTGAACTGTAACCCGAAACAAACAGCGATAGACAAGCCCGTTTCAGTTCAGCTTCTCATACTCGTCTTGGTCTTTCTTGTACTGTGCTTCTTGCGGTCTGCAGGTTTTGTACACAACGGCACAATGGTTTCTGTAGTTCTGGCACATGTTTTCGATAGTGGTGCTCGATGTTGTGAGGTAGTCGCTGTTCATGCATTGCTTTTGTGCTGTCTGCCGGTGGAGGTCTTTTGTAGTAAGGACTGTCTGTAGAGCTAAGTGATCTTTTGCGCGCTTTGTTGCACCTCTGTACGATTACACAGCTCCTGTGTATAGCGTGCACTATTACGTGCTTGTATCATTTATAGGCACAAGGCATGAACTTTCACATGTTCTTGAACAGTCAATCTTTTTGCACATTATATAAAGTTTCACTGTGCTCTACTGCTTGCAAGGACAAATTTCATTCAGTGGCACTATTTAACCAGATGCCTCAGATCTGCTTCCATGATAAAGGAGATGTTATAGCTGTAGATTTCTACTCTGGGATTTTTTAACCTAATCACTGAATTTAGAGAATCTGAAAACCGCTTACTTTAAGCATCTTAAGCTACTTTGTATGTTTAACCCCCCCCAATTAAGAAATGTGCCTTAACTGGAAGCCCATGCTTGATTTGGTCAGGATAAAGCCTGATGCGAACGTTCCCAAGGAAAGGCAATGAGTATCTTGGACACTTTCATGCATGTCGTTATAGTGACAAAGTAAGGGTAAATATCCGATTGCAGGGTAAGTAATAAGCGATGTGTTTGCATAGTTAAAAAAGATTCTGTCCTTTTTGATGTTTAGGATGCTCAAGCCAGCCAGCAAGAGAGTGGTCTTCCAAGTACGATTCGCCCTCCAGCCCCACATAGCATCGTACCATGTGCCTTTAGGAGTGCTGACAAATTTTCTTCCTCTTTTGAAACTGGTAGTGGTCTAACTCCTAATCATGGTAATAACTACAAGGCTAAACCTATCTTCAGAGTACAAAAATAATGTTCCCCTTGAAGTGGCAACCTTAAGATGAGCACTCACTGCAACATGTTTCCTTGGTAGTACTGCTGCGGGGGCCAATGCATGACACCATTGCTATGTTGAGGCCGGTGTATGAACACCAACCAGATAACACTACGGAGATGCAGATGTAGCAGCTCATCTCCAGCATCGGCTGAATCAATGCTTTAGCCTTTCGTGCCACCTGATTGCATTATAAGTAGTGCTGTATGTTTTCAAAAATGTGACAAATGTAGAATCCTGTTACCTGGTGTCAGGCTGAGCATATGGAAAGCATTGAGACGGTTTAAAAGGAAAGGGCCGATTGGATACTGCTACAAGTGGCTCGGCACTCTCAGTAGCATGGTGTGGCCTGGTGCCACTGTACTTGGTTGACTAGTGCATGCCAAGTGTGCTGTGGTACCAGGTAACCACTAACTGCAATTACATTGACATTCCTTATGATCCATGAATCTACACACGAATGGCTGTAGTCTCACTTGCATGGAAATATGATATAGTTATTCTTCTCGAATAATTTATAAAGCATGCCATGATTGTACTTAGACTGGATGCTTACTTATTCGATGAAAATGAGGCAAAAATTAAGATACTTCCTCGTTATAACAGTCTTCATTGCTAAGACAGCACAGTATGTTAAAACAATTTTTTATGCAGCAACTGTGTTCCAAATATTTCTCCTTTATGGAGGAGCTAATTTGGCCCCCTTTTGCTGCAGGAGGTTGCCTACTTCTCTTACATAATTTATCATTGTGCTAACGATGGTTTTCAAATTGTTTTTCCTATACTACATATTGCTGTTTTGGGCCTTCAGCTGTTGCTCTCCTTTATTTTTCACTACGTTGTTTATATTTCTTTTTTTCTTTTGCTGAATACAAGGCTGGTCAAATAGTGATTTGATGCTTCCATAAGTGAATTCTGCTTTTGTTTCTGTTCATGAAAATTAAGTCTCATAATGTACCCTCTGTGTTTTACATTACTGGAGAGAATGCAGCTAATACTGCGCTGTTGCTCACCTAAGAAATCATTTTTTTATGAGAGAAGTGTTCCTTTTCAAGCATTGCTTTTACTGTCGTATTTTGTTTATCCTTTAGTATGTTCATGCTTAGCTGTTATGCAAAAGTGATATCTTTGTATTGGTTTATGTGTTAAGTGCTCATTGTGCCTTTCAGATACCAAGAGATGGCATTACGTTGGATTTTTAGTGTTCACTTTATTTTCACGAGACAGCTACAGTCTGCCATTGTATTTCACTGCAAATATTGTGTACATCATTACGTACTTGTCTAACGGTTGATACCAATAATAGGTTTCACAATAAAAAGGCTGGTGGCGACAACTTGAGTTTCTCTTCGCTTAGCAATAGTGGCACTTTGATTTGTTGTCTCAAACAGTCCAGGACTGTCCGAGAAGCTGCGTACACCAATAATCACTGGCTGTAATAGCGTCTCATGCGCCTAGTGTCCTCATGCACCTTACGCTGTGCGTGCGAGTGAAAGCGTGCAACGGTGAGCCGCCATGGGAGGAAGCGCGCTGTCTTCCATTGTGCACATGGCACAGAGGGAGCAGAGGGAGGGAGGGGGGGATGGCGTTGTACTTCAGCCACGCGGGCTTTATTTGAAAGCGATCTGCTGAGGGGGCACAGTCTAGGTGGGCCGATGGCTCATAGCTTTGCATGTGCAGTGTTCTCGCCGCTCAGTTTGCGTTGAAGCAATAGACAGCACAAAGGTCACTTCGCTTGCTGCTACTGCCGCGAATCCTCATGGCAGCATTTTGACGGAGAATGTCCACGATCATCGAGTTTGATGTATCCATGCTTGTTAATTTAGTTAGTAAGCGAATGTTTACAAGGGGGCATTCTAATCCGGCAGCTGCTGCGTATGGTGCGGCCTCGCCTTGAATACGATATGCAATGTAGACAGTGTAGGCATCTAGGTGCACTGAAAGCCGTTAGCTTCCTGTGTACTATAACACCCATATGCTTGTGCGCCACCCGCCTCTTTCCAAGGGCGATGTGCACCACAGGGCTCCAGTAGGGCGCATCGAGGCACCCTAGCCTCCAGGATCAGTAACGGTGGTGGTCACTCCAAATGTTCGTTTTGACCGAAGAGTATGTGTGGGGCGGTACGTCATCATCGGATTTTTTTTGCACTAAGCCAATGGGAAACCAAACAAACATTCCCGTGTTGTTTGTTTAATGCGAGAATTTGGCTTAACCGTATTTGTCTTAACGAGAGTTCACTGTATGCATATTTATTGATGCAGTTTAATAAACAGACTCAAGTAAGCAAAAATCTGCATTCTGAATTTCGGGTGGACTTACATACTTCTTAGAAGTACGACCATCATACTATTGCTCACTATCTTCTTCTAACGCTAGGCCACACCCACCTGCGTAGCAATGAAAATTTGGCCCCACAGCTTATAAGTGTCGTAGCCGTTGGGTTTCACTAATTTCTATAAGTTCTGAACACTCAACTAGCCTCGAACCCCCCGCTCCTGGCTAGACATCTTGGCAGACTTCACTTCGTATTGAGCTATTGTGCAAAATGCGTAATTTGGATGTGGCTACTACCCTTCGGTCAAGCTGGTGCAGGACAAAGCAGGTCTGCACCAAATAGCATGGCCAGACTGGAGCACATAAATATGAGCATGCACTCCTGCCCTCTCATACACATAGTTAGCCACAACAGTTGCATGCAGCTGTAGCTACTATGCTAGATACCGTGGCTGCTGCAGGGTGCCGCAATAAGCGCGCACACTTAGCTTGCTGTGGCCTGCTGAGAACAAAAGCGTGCTTTGATTGGTGTCTACGGGTGATGTGACTCAAGGCCTGAGCACCAAAATCTGATGAACAGGTTGTCTGCTTCCCAAGTTGCACACCCTCGAGGTGTGTCGCCATCATGGTCGAAGCTTGTTATGTTAGGAATCCTTTCAACAAGAGCTCGGAGCGTGGCACCCATTGCTTAGCCAATGTGCGCACTGTCAATGTACTTGCCCGGGCGAACATGAAGATGACGTTTGTTCGAGCCTTGTAAATTGTGCAATTGTTGTAGTGGTGAGTGCAAAAGGATATGTGCTACTCATGTCACTCCCGTGTGAGAATAGTCACATGTAGCTACCTAGTGCTAGTTTAGTACACTCTACTAGTACACTGTAGCACAGAAAAGGGATGAGACACCGTGAACTCCACTGTAAGTTGAGGAATAGCCTCCGAGTTTGGCATGTCGTAGACGCCAAAATCAGAAGTAGTGGCATCTATATAAACATACAAAATCAAATTTGAACTGCGCACCACAGTGGTGTTCAGTAGGCGGGGCGTTGTGGTCACCACCCCACTCTGCCATAGCTGTTGCAGTGCAAGGTATTTATTTATTTATTTAATTATTTATCTATCTATTTATTTATTTATTTACTTAATTATTTAAAATACTCCCAATGCCTAATGGCGTTACAGGGAGGAATGGTTTGTGTGTATGATATACAATGTCAGATAAAACAGCATGAAAAGATGAATGATCACGATTGTTAGCGAACGAGGCAGGGAGGTCATTCCATTCAGATGCTGTCTTCGGCAGGAATGAATGGCAGAAAAGGTTTGTACGGCAACTTGGCACTTGTACCTTGACGTTGTAGTCGACTCACAGCGATACATAAAGAGGTGGTATAAGAAGGTCATTTTTGAATTCAGGATTAGTGAAATAAATTTTATGAAAGAGAGAAAACCGGGTGAGTTTCCTTCTTTATGACAGGTTTGGCAGATCAAGGCAAGTTTTGATAGCTGATATGCTTGCACTGTGGGAATAATTACATACAATAAAATGTGTGGACCTGTCTTGAATGGCTTTCATAAGTATGTTAACTGTGCTGTAGATGGATGCCAAATTGATGAAGCATACTCTAGTTTTGTCTTTACAAGTGTTTTATACAATGCAAGTTTGAGGGAAGTGGGGGTGCAAGAAAAATTATGACGTAGAAAGCCTAGTGTTCGGTTAACAGAATTAGTCATGTATTCGATGTGAGTTTGCCATGACGGATTATTATTAATGTGAACACCCAAATATTTATAGGATGGGACAGAGAAAAGAATAGAGGTGGTCATTTTGTAGGAAAACGTAGAAACAGCACTATGGCAATAAAATGTCATAATTTTACATTTATTAACGTTTAGTTTCATTAACATCTTGAAGAAGGAGTGGGAGCATCACAAAGGGGATCACAGGCGATCTTTGATTGCCAATAACTACGCATCTGCTGAACGCATTGAAGCGCTTTTTGCGGCAAGGTATTTCTGAAACAGTTCGTTTTATTGTCCAATGCATTTCCCGACTTCGATAAAATGTGGTTCAGGACCCTTTTAAATGCAACGTTTGTCATCCTATCATGACACCACTGCTTGTGTAACTTGTGTGCAACAGTTGCTCGAAAAATCCCAAACTTTGGGCTGCCAGATAAGAAAATCCCTGATTACTCCATGGTTTTTGAGCTAGACAAGAAAACCCATGATTTCTCCCTGGTTTTCCCCTTTAAATAACACCTGATTTTTACCCCCCAAATAAAAAGAGATATAAAGCCCAAAAACAAGCAACCTAACTATGTCCAACTGATTTCTTTCCACAAAGATAGCTGTTGTGGGTTTAATTTTTCCAGGCTTTGAAGAAAGTGTGAGATAAGAAAATGCAATATGTGAATAAGCACTTGCACACAGCGACATTTGTGCCCTCAGAGAAATTTGAAATGAACAATCTGTGTTGCATGAGTGCCAAACATTTGACTAGTCCTAAGCAATAACAATGGTTCTAAGGCCATCATCTAAGATGCATTGCCATTCAACACCAGAGCCTACTTGCACTTTATGCAGTCTGCCAAATAACAAAACTGGTAACACAACCTCTAGAGTTATGTTATCCCTTGCAGACCCACCACTTCTTGCCAAAATTGGAAGCCAAGACCACTGTCTTCAATCTGTCGCCATCACTTACAACCTATTCATACATATTGTCTAGGCAGCAATGATAATTTGATTGAAGCATGTTTGAGGACATCATAACATGCTGTCTGTATGCAGCAGCAATAATTCAAACCATGTTTGAGGGCACTATAGGGTCCTCGTCTGCTCTTGTCAACAAGGCGGCATGCACGGAAGTAGAATTTCATTAAGGACCCTGGGTTGAACCTGCAGTCGAACCAGTTCAGAACGGTTCATTAGAAAAAGTTCCAGTTCAAGTTTAGTTCCCAGATGGCAGCATGGTTCCAGTTCAGCTGAAAATAATGGTTGAGCTCCAGTTTTCAGTTCAGTTTTGGTTCAGTTCGACACCGTGGTAGTGATAAAGTGAATAATGACTGTTGCGAAGAAATTTGCAATAATTTGGCTATAGAAGAGCAGTTGACTTCTGTTTAAGCTGTGAGGGGATGAAGATTTGGTGCATATGCTGACCATACTTTTGTCTATCTGTAGTGACAGTACGACAATGTTCAAAATATGCACGCAGGAACGCATTGACAACCTTTGTTGGACACATGTGGAATAAAGTCATTTTATTTCTGACAAATAGATATTTTGGACTCCTGATTATTCGCACCTTTAGGTAAACCCAGATGAGTCTGAATTATCAGTTGGAGACTGTATGTGATAGAGATCTCTAAAGAAATACAATGGTTCTGAAGCACAGAACTAGAAGCTGCAACTACCTCCCATATGATAACAACTGTAACCTTAAGTGCATTAGCTATAGGCAAATGTTTTAATTTACATTACTTGTGACAACACATGTAAATATGAATACAGTGAAAATTGGTACCTAGAAAAGTATCACGCATGGAATGATCGAAGATCTTTCTTACATTTATATCTTTACATTTATATTTATATCTATTACATTTATAAAAGCCACAACATAATAGGCAAAGTTCAGCACAGCTGATGGTTGATTGACCAGTATACACACCATGTTCATGGTTCTTCCATCCTCTATTGTTTGCATTCCAGATAACAGAAAAACAGAATAAGTTAAGAGCAAGGAGAAATGCATCATCCAGTAAACAGGGCAATGTGTAGCAGCTGACTGGTAAACTCGCTTACCTATACGTATGAATGGATTTGAGAACCTCCTTGGTGTCATAACCAGGACTTGGAACCACAGAACAGTTTCCTCGTATAACAGTCAAGCCCAGGATGGTAGTCATGCCGAAGACGTGGAAGAAAGGTAAGGGGCTGCACAGGACTGAGCGCTGCAACCACAGAAAGTAGACAACATAATTTATAAACTGGAGAAGACTTATCTCTCGATTTGAGCATGATATGTTGAAAGCTGAACCTTTTAGCACACTCGGCAAGCAAACCAGGTGTTACAGGAGTGTTATAAGGCCTAAAGATATTGTAGAAGCACTGTGTTGTGTGCCAAATGCTCTTCAGTACGGGCTAACTTGCTAGGGCATATCTTTTAGAAATGACTTGCTCCACATCAGAGGCAGCCAATATTTCTATTGAGGAGCAGAAGCATCAGGTGAAATTATTTTTAGTTGCAACATTCTTGAAAGTATGCAATGTTAGTCTGAAAGCATAACTTTAATTTCACCTCACTAAACACTGTAATGCAGAAAATGAAACTGGATCAAAAGGCTTCCATACATGATACTATAGCCAAATATAATTCTTGAACAAGGTTATGCATGTCACGAAAACTATATTGAAGCTAAGGGTCTTTGAACTGAAACAAAAACCAAGAGATCCTAAACACGTTTATATACATAAGCATCCTTGCTTCATGTACACCTTGCAAACATGTGGAGAACTGTGCCTCTGCATAAACCACCACCCAAAAGACATGCCAATAGTATCTCTGCAACCCCAGCATTCACAATAAATGAGTGTTATGTTGTTAATGCAGTGTTAGTGTCTTCATGTAAGGTGAGCTAAGGTGCTTTGATATTTTTCGTTACACCAATTTATCTGCAACATAAAATTAATCTACTTAATGTGCAATTATAATGTGCTTTCATAGGTCTCATTGACTGCCTTCTTGGTTTTAATCACCTTAACAAGGTATTGATTTACCTGCAAACTTCTCAGCTCAGTTGCCACATAGTAATGCACCGAAGGAAGATCAGCCCTAATGATTTTACAACTTGCCTTGCAGGCACTAAAAAATTGATGCAAAAGAGTTTTCACCTCAGCTTCAGGTGAAGCATGGTCATACATGATAGAATTGTTTACAAATCCATGATGGGAAAGCATAGCTGCCTTTGGAGCTCCTGTGGTCCCCTGAAAAGACATGTTGCAAATGAAGGAGAATTAATAAAAAGAAAAAATTCCTGGAACAACATTTGTGTTATCTATGCAAATATAAAATTACAGGTAATAAGAGTTTAGACGGTGCAACTGAAGAGAAGCAGTGAGCATCAAAAGTCAACTTCTGTGACAGTTGCCCATAGGTATTTCATTTCATGCAGTAGAAAATGGACAACACAGAATCCTATACACTGTCCTTGTAACCTTAATAATAATAACAACTTTTTAAGCACCCAGCAACTGTACAAATAACCACAGAGCACACATACACAGCAGAGAAGGCAAAGCTATATAAAGAGTGCAAAAAAAATAAGGTCATTTTTGGGTGAATCTTAAGTTTGATAGCATGAATTAAATTTTTTCTAGAATGCTAGTAGCTTAAGACACATTATGCTTTAACTAATACCCATACAAGGAGTTCAAAGTATTTTCTTGTCTTTGACTGAATAACATTTAAAATGTGAATTAAACCTGCTGAATTTTTGTTGAAGGGGCGCTGAAACTGTATAATAACTGAACATAGTAAGAAAAGGTTGCCAACCTGTACAAGAGGCTGCCATGAACATGTTAGCCAAATATTCTTGCACTGAATGCAGCAGGGAATTCACAATCTTGTGTTGAAACAGCGAAAAATCACTTGCTCTCGCTTTTGCAATGCCATAATGCAGCAACACTGCAAGCAGCTGCGCCCACCAACAGCTACTGGCTGATTCTGATTACATTCTCAGTAATACATAATTGCTAATTTTGAGTTAAATAAATGATATATATATATATATATATATATATATACAGAAAAATACTTTCATATTTGCACTGCCCGTCTACGCATGACAGTTACACGGAGCTGTGTCTGCTGTGCATGGCCGCTGGGATAGCAGCGGCCTGCTGGGTAGCGTAGTTTACTGTGGGCACCATGGCGTGTCGCGACGAACCCTTTTGCTGCCGAGACACTCAACTTTTGGGCAGGGTTTCGCCCCCCTTGGCTTCTACCCTGTGTAGTTTCTAGTGCACTAGCAGAAATGAAAAGAAAGAAAAAGCTGTGCAATGGTACGATAGCTGCACTTATATTTGAAGGGTTCTAATAATTTTTACGACATGAGATTCATGAGACAATGTTCTTTAAGGGGAGATGCTACTCCGAAAACCTTTTAAAAATTATTTGTAATAGAGATTTGAAAATACCGCAATTCATAGCTTTTTATGTCAATTTCAAATATGTCATTAGATTTTGTGTAGCTTCTAAATTTTCTTAGTTATGCCCTACACAACAGAAAAATATACTGATTTTTGGAGGCACTTCCTGCATATTAAATTTTAATGAAAAGCACCGTAGTGTAGCTTATAAAGTTCTTTGTAGACTGCAAAATGCATATATCTATCAAAACTGCATGTATAATTAGTGGAACTATGCAAAAAAAAGATTGCTACACTTCAACTAAATTTTTTCACAATCCCAAGAGAATAATAACCTTGTGCACTTATAGTTATCCTATACTAACGAAATTTGGCATACATACTCTTCAAAATACGTACGCAGAATGCTGATATCTACTTGAAATTGCAAGATCTCTTGGCAGTAGTTGTGAAAGTACAAATGATGTGAGTGCGAAAAATATTAGTTAAAGTGTCCTAACCTTTTTTTTTTTCATAGTTCCAGTAATAGTACGTGCTGTTTGAATAGATATCAGCACTTTGCGGGTCTACAACAAGTTATAGGCTACAGCACGATGCTTTTGGTCAAAATTTAATGCACAAGGAAGTGCCTCCAAAACTTACTATATTTTGCAGTTGTGTAGGATATAGCTCAGGGATGGATGCGGCCAAGGAAGCTTTGCAGCAGCTCTCGGAGCAGCAAATTTTGCACTTAGGAGCAAGTCTGGAGCATAGATTGTCCGTTCTGGAGCATTAAACACGTGTTTTGGAGCGGCTTGGTAAAGGTCAATATGAGTGAAATACAGGCATAAGAAGAAAACGTGTTCCTTATTTGACTTTGCAATTAGGCTACAGCACATCAGTTCTGCGGAAGCCTACAAGGTGGGAAAAATTCATGACAGGAAAGAACTGTCATCCACCTGACTGTAGCATGAAGCTACAAGAAAACTCGTACAGGCTTCTGAGAAACTACAATAAAATTACATACCGGATGTGCCAAATAAAAGTGTCCAAGAAAGAAATAACTGAGAACGTTCTTATTTTACGGCTTTCTTTCTCATTAAAGTATTCACGAATCCTAGGTTTCTTAAATGCAATTAACGTCATCCACAACATTTTAATGGAAATCTCATCGATTAGGTAATTTTATAAATTATAGCTAATTTGACATATTTGTGCATAATGAACGAGAGATATTTACAGTGGCCACCATGAACAACACCCATCAAGGAACAGTGAATGCCATTCACATAGTGCCCTCCGATAATTTTTAGTTCTTGGCGACCTTCAGTCAAGATAGCAGCATACCGCAGAATATATGTAAAGTAACATACTGGTCAATGCACATTTGCTAGTACTTCACATCACTTGCCAGGAAAAAGCTCTAAGATGTTTTTGAAAATGACAAAGCGATAAAAAATGTTCACCGGCTTTCCGGTCTGCATTGTCGACCAATATTTTGAAAATAAGCTCAACTATTTGGCCTTATTTGCGGTTGTGCCACAGGCGCCATAAGGCCAATGCAAAACGGCAACTGATATTTTGTGCACCGAACGATGGTTTATTGAAATTTTTGGACTCGATCTGAGCAAGTCGTGTGGCGAACATCGTTACCGCGAATGCAATTTCGGAGGCTTGCGGTTTCACCGAAGGTTTAATTAGGACCACAATTTGGCCGCTAAGGTGGACTAAATATGGAGCCTTAGACCCTTGTTTTGCGTTCTCGGCGGCAAGAGCCTGATTTTGCATGGTGTGGCTGGGCAGAAAATAGTGTAGCCTGAGTGCAAATTTGAGTGACAGTTGCAGCTGTTCTTGGATATTTGTGACCAAGAAGCTTCATGAAAGCAAGCAGATCATTTGTCAGCGTGCCACACTACTATCCCGGTAAGCAGAAGTGCCCGTGCAAAATAGATTTAGAATGTCACGCGCACGACATTTGCCCATTAATTGACGCAGACGTACCAACAGGGGGAAATATCGAGTGTTAAAATGTATAACGAAAATGATCAGCTACACACTAAGGAGACCCTATTCATTCAGCATGGCTTTCCTTCCCGACCACCCCATAAAGTGAGTGCCAGTTGAAATCATCTTTAGCTGATCTGCATATATGCAAATACGTAACACCATTATAAAACATTCGTAATGCATTGTATAGCACAAAACGGTTTTCATTTTCTTGAGGCCTAGTTACAGTTATGCCACGAAACACACCCACACTCCAAAAACGCAGGTGCTGAGACGGATTACTTTGGCTTGGGTTGCAGGACTAAGCGCTAGCCAACGCATGTCTAAAGACTGTGTGGTTGCCACTAAACAAGCACATCATGCTAAATTTGGCAGCTTCATTCGAAATTAGTGTTTTCGTGCAGGTTGGTGCAGCTCGATGGTTTGGCGCAAGATGTTGCAATTGGTGCAGCACTTCCACCCTTGATAACTAAAAAAATATGGCAGCTACACAAAATCTAATGACATATTTATAATCTACATAAAAGCCTATGAATGGCATATCATAAGAAGCCAACAAACAAAGACACCAAGGACAACATACAGGAAATTATGTGTACTGAATAACTGAATTGAAGAAATGATAAATGAATGGCAATGAAAGTGGATGAAAAAACAACATGGTAGGGAACGATCCCACGTCTTCGCATTACGCATGCAATGCTCTAATTCAATTATTAAGTACGAGTAATTTCCCCTATGTTGTCCTTGGTGTCTTTGTTTGTTGGCTTCTTATGAGATGATTAATAAAAATCGGGCCCCTCGGTTGACCCCCTTTCTTCTCGTTCATTCAATAACGAGGGTCTCGAATCTGGCAACATCGATGCCTTCAGGTAGCATGTGTGGGTTTATTGCCCAGTTACCTTCCCCCCAAAAGATCACATACTCGTGATGCTTGCAGCAGAAAGGATGTTCTACCTTCGCTGCCAAGGTTTGTGAGTGGTGGCACTGACTAATGCTCCCAAGGTTAGTTCTAGTAGTAAAACATAAATATCCAAGAAAGTGGATAGGAAAACAGCGCTGCGGTAGCTCAATTAGTTAGAGCATCGCACACGTAATTCGAAGATGTGGGATCTTTCCCCATTAATTTATCATTTCTTTAATTCAATTATTAAGTACAAGTAATTTCCCCTATGCTGTCCTTAGTGTCGACGTTTGTTGGCTTCTTATGATATGATCTAAAAAAAAAAAAAAAAAAACGTTGTTCTATGAATCACAGTATTTTCAAATCTCTAGTACAAATAAATTTTTTTTTTTTTTTTTCGAGTAGCATCTCCCCTTAATAGTGAGGCCATTCTATGATCAGTTAGAAAGTGTTTCAGGGCCCCTTTAGGTTTTGTAGTTCCAAAGTTGGCAGCTTGCACAATGATGGGAGCACTGTTTGCCGCTGCTTTGGCGAGTCACTAAAAAAAAAGCACAACAGTTTTCTTCAAATATGAGCGCATTCCAATATTGTTCTTTGTTAATCCATTCTAGTCCAATGACTCCTGTAAGAATTACAACACTTTAATAGGAATCTTGGACACAGAGAAAAACAAATGGCAAAGTTAACCTGAAAGACAAGTGTTCCAGCCACCCTAATTACATAATTTATGTAGACATGGTGCTGCAGATATAATTGGTTCTGCCAGCAATTTCATGCATGCTAACACGCTGCAGCACATCAAGGTTAAGCTTCTGCTGCACCTTTGGAGTGTGTAATGTAAAGCTTACTACATGTCTTCTTATGTAGCATGTCAATACTCCGAGTATTATTGTGTTTCACATATTTTTCATTGCAAAATCAGAATTGTCAGGTACTACAGGCTTTCTCTGGTCCACTAATCATGCGAGAGATGACACCTGTATATTGTTGAGGGTGGATGTGTCTGAAAACTTGTGTTTTTCAGTTTTCAATGGTTTTGCAAGTTTCTCAAATGCATTTGCAGAGCATCAACAAGATATTTTTCCCTGTGAAGTGATAGCATTGAAAAATAACACCCGCAACCATAAAAACAAAGAAAAAGAAGAAAACAAAAAGCAGTCATTCGAGATGTTTGGGGTTAAAACAAAAGCCAGAATTGCATTAATATTTGTCAAGAACAAAATATTTGTAGTCATAATACAATATTACATGGCAAGCTCAGGCCATCATTACAATTCCATGCATACTATATGTATGTACAAGCAACTGCACTTGATTTTCCTGCTGAATATATTGTCTTGCTGGCAAATGGGAACTTTTTAAAATGATGCATTTGTGTACACTGCACAGATAGACTACCATTTCAGCTTCTTGTTTCTCCAACAGCCCAAGTACTTCCTTTACTTGTACAAAGCAAATTGAAAATATCAATTTTAAGTGTGTTGCATCCAGTCCATTTGCAGTGGCTTCATAGAATTCTCATTGTGGATACTGTAAATGCAACTTATATACAACATGAAATGCCACGCAAGCAGAAGCATCAATAGGCTTCTCATAATAATATGTTGTAAATTCTTTAACAAAATATTTTGTGATTGTTAGCATACATTGAAAACAGGCCTGTTTGTGTGGAACTACAGCTTTTAATATTATTTTTCTGCTACCCTGCTTACTTTAATACAATGAGAGTTAACTTCATGATACGGAACTCCTGTTAAAGGGCAACTCTGGCGATTTTTTTGAGGTCGACGGATCTCAATGAAATTTGCTGAGTGCGTTCTTCAGTACACTTCCATAATTTCTTGAAAACATCTGGCTTGAGAGTGGTACAGATTGCTTACAATTGAATTTCATTAATTCCTTTGAACCACCTGCCTTGCCTACTCCTCAGCTACTGGTAACATTGTGTTACGACGTAAAAGGTGTCATACGCAGAGCATGCTGGGAATGAATAGCAGATGACAGGCCCAGGGAGTGAGGTAGTGATAATGAGCTGGAGTTTGGCGTGAGAAGTTGCTGTCACGAAAAGTTACATTCTGTGTGGACGGGCAAGAGATGGGTGGCAAGTGGTGTTTCATTATTGGCTGCATGCATTTCAGCCCTCACCATCCACGCACACACAGTTTGAGCTGAAGCCGATCGCGTTCAGCCTAGGTTAGGCCTATCACAGTCGCCAAGTTCGTGTGTCTACCACCGGCGGACCTGAGCGATTGATTTGAAGGTAATTAAGCCATTAGGGTGAAGGAAACTGCTTTTGTAGTTCAGCGTTAACTATAGAGATTTGAAATAACTTCAAATAACCCATTCTTCATTTTGTACAGTACACACACACAAAAAGCTAGAAGCGATGACACGGCACACTATCAACATTGGTATGTTGGTGTTCTCCAAGGTTGCCAGTCGCACTCACTGACACTTCCCTAAACTAAGTGTGACTACATACATAGGTGTTTCTTTACGTATTCCTATGCTGACTCATTATTTAGCTTCTGAGGTGCACTGTTTGCCTCGTACCCCAAATGTGCAGCAAGTGTAGGCCCCTTCGATATAGACTAGCATAAATAACTGCCTCGTTCAGCTGCCAATGGTGCCAATATAAGCATCAGTGTTTTCGTGAGAAAACTACACATTTTATGAATGAATGATTGTATGCACAAAGTCCTAATCTATCTTTACTTTATGGAACACATTATGTGTGCCCGAAGAGAGTAAAAAGAATGATAAATAAGCAGCATAAAAATACTCCCACTCACTGTTTTCAAAGGTGTGTGGTCGCTCATATCAGTGCAACCGTGACTCAGTGATGTGACGGTACATTACACAAACAGAAATGCGCATGTTTTGCTATCTTCTGACATTATTTGATGTCACTGATGCATGCCTAAAGCTGTATTTTAAGCGAACAATGAGCAGTCACTCTTCTTGCCGATGTAAACAAATCAACCGTCGGTGTTTTGGACTGTCAGCAGTGTTCTTCCGAGACACAAATGTGGAAAGCACTGCTCCACAACATATTATAGTGAGTATGCGAAATGCTTCCCTGAGAAGGGGTAAAACACCTAGAATAGCACGCAGGCATGTATAAAATCAGTGGTTAGAGTTACTCTTGGTCTTCATGTTGCAGAGGGATATGTTGTGCAATATGAATAGCTAATCATGGACATTGAATTCATTGGAATCGTAGCTGTCACTGTAACCCGATGGTCCGGGGCATTCATGAACCAGCCGAGCACCTGCTCTTCGTCACTTTCGTTCTCCCAGCAGGTGAGACCGGCATGCTTTGCGCGCCATCCCCACTGGTGTGCCACCCATGTCACATGAAGGGGTTCACTCAGCTGCTCGGTCAGGATTGGGGTTCGTTGTTGCACTTTTTTTTTTGCTTATGTGAAATTATTATTGAATTTGCAGAACAATTTTACTATCAGACGCACCAAAGGGGGTTCTCGGGAACTTAAAAATTCCATTACCTTGACATGGCAAAAAAATCACCAGACTTGCCCATAAAAAAAAAAAAAAAAAAAAAAAAAAAAAAAAAAGCGCATACCTTTAAATATTGACCAAGTTGACAGATTTTTATCATGCAGTCTGATCTCATAAGTGTTGTGTATTTTTCACCCCCATATCTGGAATTTTTTTCCTGGTGGACTCTGGATATTTCACAAGCTTGAGAGACCAGGAAAGATCATTACTGATGAGAAACCTCTGCATTAAATACCATCATATGACAAAAAAAGAAAAGACGTAGTTTCACTGCTTTACCACCAATGTCTATTTAATTATTTCTTTGTTGAGCCAGAAGCAAAGCTGGCTAAACTCAGAGGAGAAATGCACAGAAAGCAAGGAGCAGTAACGGGAAGGGCAGGGGGTGCTTATCTAGATAGCAAATGACACAGTTACTGTTGACAATGTGCTATCTCCCGCCCCTCCCACCCAAGACACTGATTTTTGACATCCTCTTGGCAGTGCTTTGCTTGAAGATTTCGATGATGTTGATAGTGAAGCGGAAACACTTCTCTTTTTGCACCACTGCAGCACTGTGACAAGAAATAATGATGCGTGCATAACCAAGAGCACTTTGGAATCTGACACCAGAGAATGTTCTGTGCAAGGCCAGCGCTCAGAAGCCACTTGCCATACTTCGTGTCATGATATGTCAAGTGTTTTTATGCACATTCAGCAAATGAGTGATTGTGCATTACTTAAAGGGACACTAAAGCGAAACAATAAATTAGTTTACACTAATGAATCATTGTTTGAGAACCCTGCAGGCAGTCATTTCAAAAGAATAGTTTGATTATTAGATGAGAAAATGAAGGTCTAAGTATCAGCATTTGAATTTCGCGCCGAAACCCCAGCGCCCACACGTCAGTGTGACGTCAGGGATTCCAAAGTATGTTTTCGCATTTCGGCCGCGTTGGCTGAATAAAGGTTCCCGAAACTTGTCATGTTTAATATTTGGTTCCTTCAGAACACAATGTAGTCAATCTGTACCGCTATATACAAATAGTAGGCCCTAGAAGATGCCATCAAAATCAAAGACGTCACAGCCCCCAGGTGCGGGAACTTAAGTAGGAGTCGCCACCCGTATTTCGTTCTTGCGCTTTTTCTGGGTTACCAAATGTCTTATCGTTGTAAGAGTGGTGTTTTTGGAGTTGTAGAACGGTAATTTACTGATACAGAAGAAATCATTTTTCACTTTAGTGTCCCTTTAAAGTTTCAAATTTGTAATCCATTGCCAATACACAGAAATATTGCTCGTTTCTGAAATCCGGTTACCTTGAAGCTTTT
Source organism: Dermacentor andersoni (assembly GCF_023375885.2). Lineage (NCBI taxonomy): Eukaryota > Metazoa > Arthropoda > Arachnida > Ixodida > Ixodidae > Dermacentor > Dermacentor andersoni. The sequence continues at coordinate 122,519,507 of NC_092814.1, read as the reverse complement.
CCCCAGTTAAGGACTTTGAGTAAAGGACATTTACTGCATAGCCATGAAAGGAAATGCTGCCATCTACTTGAGAGCAGCATAAAGCCACGATATTTCTTTTCTTTCATAACTCTTTTTTTACCTTGCAAATTCCCACAGAACTTGATCACTTGTTTAGTCATATAGCCATCTTCACAGCACCTCTTCCACCAGCTCTGTATTAATCCATTTAATCATAAACAAAGGCACTACAAATAAAAATTTGCTGAGCTCACAGAAGTAAACACAATGGTAACAGGATCATCCATGCCAACTTTGCTTTCTGCCTCCGCTAAGTTGACGTTTCCTCCTTGCAGAATGTCTTGCCAGTTGATGCAGCCTCTGGTACAGACAACGTAAAATGGAAAGTGAATATACGTTGCTGCCTATACAAAATGAAATCCAAATGGGAAAAAAAAGCGGAACACATATTTGTGTTTCCACACTAGTCAATATGTGTGACGTACTTCTCGAACTTCCAAGTTTTGGGGCTCCAGTTTCAGGGATTGTGTAGCAGCTGGCAATGCAGCAAATCTTCAGCACATTTTTAGGTAGCTACAGGTGATGTTCCAATAAATAATTTTTCTGTTCGCATTTCATTCTAGCCTAACAGCCTATGTGTATGTACTGTAGCAGTTTATGTATACTGGCTGTCCCAACTAAATATCATGAAGAATTAAAAATGAATGGAGGGCTTTCTGCAAATGGTGATTCCTGCATGTTGATGGCCATTCACGCTAGTCAAGTGCATCTTTTTCATTTTGCACAAATGATTATTTAAGTTTAATTAGTCATGTTTGAATTAACTTACCTAATTGATAAGGCCTGAATACCAAAGTTGGCATTCAGGCCTTATCCAAAGGGAGGCCTGAATGCCAAAGGGAGGGAGGATAACGGAGGAAGAACATAGGTTGCTCTGGCAACAAGAATGCAACCGATGCATCGGCGTGGCCACTCTACCGGCAAGGCAGGGGCTCAGTTGCTCGTATTATCTGCTGCAGAGCGAAAAGTGGTTCGCAACATCCGAGATTTAGCACATTGTAAGCTAACAGCCTTGGGCTGGCAGTTTTCAAAAATTCGTATCAGGCGTTATCGTATCACCGAGATTCTACTTTATTACCATGTTACAAGGCATCCATACACCTGTGATAATAGCATTCTCAGATGTAAACTTCATCACCTGGTACACTGCGCATCTTATGTGCATTGTGCTTGATAAGCATTGAAGCTGGAGTGCCAAAAGCTGCTGATGCGTCAGGGAAAAAGCATGGCTGGTCGTTCCCAGTGTGATAAGCTATAACCGTATTTGACAATGTTTATTAAGTATTACAGTGCTGTAATCTATGGTACATGGATGCGTTGTCAGATGGCATTTTAAAAATGTTCATGGGTTTTCTTTTGGTTGCTTTAAATGCTGTTCTTGGTATTTCTCAAAATGCTCTACAACTTTTGCATTGAGGCTTTATCGATAGATAAGTTAATTAAATGTTAGCCAATTGAACTTAATGAAATAATTATGAGTAAAATGAAAAAGAAAACACCCACGACTAGCATGAACAATGCCCATAAACATACAGTGATCATGCCACAGTGATTTTACTTCTTGACCACATTTAGTTGGGACGGCGAGTATATAAAAGGGAGGCATGTATGAACAGCACAGATTATGTAGCATGTACGTTATGGACAATGACACTGGGAAGAAACAAATGATACACACACATGTGTATCATTAGTTTCTTTACAATGTCGTTGTCCATAACACGCTACATAATCTGTACCAATGGCACACTAACAGGCCCAAACAGCAAACTACGTCAAATACATTAGCAGCCCCAGTTATCTTAAAGGGACACTAAAGAGAAAAAAAATAAGCTGAGTTGTATTAGTGAACTGTGCTTCAACGATGCCAAAAAAGTTAAATCTTACCGTGGAAGGAGGCCTGATAAGCCAGAAATTAGGTGAAAACGAGACAAGTGGCGACGCCGCTTTCAAGTTCCTGCACCAGTTCGCCGTCAGCTTCTGACAGCGTCTGCTCAAGCGGAGTCAATTGTTTATGGTTAAAGATGGACTACATTGCATTAGGAACAAAAAGTAAACTTTGCAAGTTTCTATAACTTTTACATCCCACAGTGATACAAATACGAAAAAATACCTTGAAATCTGTGACACTACACTGACCTACTGGTGCCTGGTGTTTCAGTGTGAAATTCAAAACATAAATGTTTGGCCTTCATTTTCTCTTCTAGTAATCAGCCTCCTTCCATGAGCCCAATTAAAATGCACCATTGGAGGAATACTTTATTGGGCGAAACTCATCTACTGTTTCTCTTCAGTGTCCCTTTAATGGTGAGGGGGGGATGTCGAGGTCTGTGTGCAATTTTTGCTCAATTTTAACTGTTTTCACTCCCATGGTGGTCACAAGGTAGGGATGGCGCCTGCATGTAAAGCAAATTTAAATTAGGATGGTAAAAAATAATGTTTCCCTTTCTTTTTGTTCAGTTTCGAAGAAAAGAGAAAGAGAGGCTCGTAACGGCAAATAAGAAAAGGAAGACCACATAAAGCAGAGTTCCATGTTTCAAGAAATCGGTCTTCAAGTTAATAGGAACAGCAACACAGGAAGTAATAAATGCTTGCAGCTTCAGCCTTGACAGCTTCAACATAGGTGCACGTGTAAATGTGATCACTGCTTTCTTAAGCCTTGCTTCGCACAGCTCCATATAGTCGTTTACAGAATGGTATCTATGAAGAGATCAAGCTACGCAAATTATTCATTTCAATCAATAAGTGTGTTCAAATAGCTCTTTACATGTCTTCATCTGTGCAGAAACGAGGCTACGCAAACTGTCATCTCCGACGATGAGCCCACAGTAACTGGATTTTTGAACAATGTAAAAATGTATTAGCATGAAATAATACAATAATAATAATATCTACAATATGACACAAGTGCTGGTTCAGTTTCTTCGTAAGTATTGTTTCTGCGCAATAAGCCAGGTGCTTATTAGTACTTACGGCAATGCCTTGTCGCTCTCCACAATAATGCCTTTTAGGAATGGATACCTGAAACAAGTGGAAATCATACCAGTCACTGACCAAAGGCACTTGGAGGTACGTAACTGCCTGAAATGTACCTACAAGGCACAAGTACCTTGTGGCACATGGGGTAAAGAATTGACCAGGGCATGAATACCAGCTTAGCACACACAGTGTTTTAGCTGCCTCTTTGCATGTAGTACTACAATGCCAGGATTGGCACCAATCAGATCTCTGCAGTTTCCAAGCTTGAATATACAGCACCAAAAGTTTAGTTTTTGACATGAGTTCTGAATTCAAGTTGCACCTCAGAAACACAGCTGTTTTACAGCAAAGTTGCATATGGCTAGCCGATTCGTCCGTCTGCCTGTACACCGAAAACTCCTCCTGCGCAACCCCATGAACATGCACGAGAAAAAAAAAAAATCTAAATAATAATAAATAACAGTCTAGTGCACGTGCAGCAGTTTCTCTCCAGCTCCAAAATGGGTAGGCCACACGTCAAACATACTCCTGAGGAGCAGGCAGCTTTTGATCCGCAACACCGTGAGCGGAACTGGGAACGAGCTTGTCTATGCCGCGCTGATGCTGCAGCCCGGGCACGAGAACCGGCTCTTGCAGTCGAGCGCAAGCAGCAACTGTGTATTAAGGATCCGGCAGCCTACTAAGCCGTCGTTTAATGAGCCATCGGGATTAACCCAGTGATAAACACTGGGGCCGCACATTTCAGCTTCGCTGGTTAACCATCTGTACAGAGTGCTTGAGTGGCGATTTTTTTTTCTGCCTTACTCTCTGCTAATCCTGAACGCTTTCTCTCTATGCCTCAAAACACATCCCTCTTGTCCCCCGTATATCACCTTAAAACTTGTTAAGCCATGCATGCTTTCTTTTCTAAAGTTACGGCACAGTGCAAGTGCAGTAAAGTAAAGCTCTAACTACTCAATGTGCGATGATGTGGTGCGCAGAGGGAGTATAGTAGAACAGCAATAAGGTGAAAGGAGTTAAGCAATGCTGACAGCTCTTGGCTGTCTATAATGTGTCGCTACTGAAAGTTGTGCAGATCTCTCCAATTTTCTTTTTGTTTATAAAGCTAAGATTGTGAAATTAGAACCTATGATAGTTTTATCTGCTCTCTCCAATATTGTAATTTGTTTGTATGTGGCTTCTGCTTATTATTTCCTTTACATGACTTACAATAACACACTGCTGTTTTTGTGCATCCTTTTTAACATCCTAATCTTAAGTAATTATAATCATGCCATACCTTAATTTCCTCCTTAATTCCTACTGACTACAACTAACATGATAAAGTATGCCTAAAGTGATTGTTACCATGAAAAAATTAAAAAATTTTCATGTTTGATTTCAAACTACCTCTAATAAAAGAAGCTTTAATTTTTTTTTAGATACATAGGGGTGTGCAACTATTCAAAATTTGGAATACGAATTGAATAGACCTTGCTGTTTGATTCATATCTGATTTGACAATTCTGAATAGTGAATTGTATATGCATTTATATTTGAATATAATAAATAACAACACTTATGGAGACTCAAAGGAGAGATATCGATGTAGGTGAAGACTGTTCCAAATGATTCTGCTGCAGCTGACCTGATAACAGAAATCAGATAGCAGAAAGCACTTGTTTTTCATTTAGAAGCTCCTCAATAGACCGACCTCCTGTTGTGACTGGCATTACATGCATGAATCAAATAAAGTAAACAAGCCAAATTTTTTGCCAAGCGAACTCAACAGAAACTCTATATTTCACCTTGTTTAGAAATGAGCAAATATTCTATATTCGATTCGATATTGGAAGGCCATTTTTCTCAAATACATAGAACCTTGCTCATACGTTTCTGAAAAAAAAAAATGCGGGAAAAAACATGCCGACCGGTAAACGTATGATTCAAAGTCACTCAAAAATTTGTCAGAGTCAACTGTAGTTGACATATGCATAATTAGAAGCATTGTGCGAATCATTGCAGTATGAGACGCTGATGCTTGTCGAGTTGTTTAAAACTAGGGTGCCTCGATGCCCTCCTGAGCAGGTGCACATTGAGGCACCCTAAGGTGAGAACGAGTGGCCTGAGACACACTTTGTCGTTTTCCTATTGCATAATGCTTTAAGATGGCGATAGGAAACGGAAACAAAATTGAGCTGGTGGGCGATAGTGGAATACAACGCTGCCAGAACAAAACATGATGCTCACTTCATGCCGCCTGCAGCAGGGAACAGCAGTGCGTTTGGATCATCACCTTTTAAAAGCATGCAGTAGGCTTCCAATGGCACTATGGCAAGTGCATGCAAATTGTGAGACAGGTCAAAATGCTTATCGACATAGGGTCGGCGGCAGTAGCTGTGAATGGCAACATGCGATGAACCGTGATATTTGCTGGTTGGGAAACCGAAACGAAACAAGCCGATGGGTTACATCAGAATACGATGCCACCAGGACAAAACGTGAGCTCACTTCGCGCTGCCTGCATCAGGGAACGGCAGGGAACGTGTTTTGGGTTACCGTATATTAAAAGTGCACAGTACCCCTCTAAGTTTCAACCTGGCACTGTGCCGCATGTGCACGAGCTGTGAAATAGATAGGTCAAGATGCTTATCGTAATAGGGCTAATAGCGCTAGCTGTCAATGGCAATGTGTGACAATCCGCGAGATTTGCTGGTAGCGGTAGAGCAATGTGTGCGTACTGGCATTTTCACGTGACATCGGCAGGTGAGTACAGTGTGGACAAGCTGCCGTGGTGGGCACCTACTGCTTTCGATCACACGTGACTTGCGCCTTCTCTTGTTTATACAGGATCTAGTGGCTGTAAAACGTAGCATACAATCGCAATTTGGCGATGTACTTAACCTACTTTGGTGCCGAAATACAGTCAACGCTCATTACAACGGACCCGCTTACAACAGACTTTCAAATAACGGACCATATTCCAGCCTTAGTTCGTTCTATCTATTTTATTAATGCAAAGAAGTTCTATCTTAATGAACCGTGCTACAACTGACTATCGGCTACATTGGAGAAAATTAGCGGCAATTTCTTTCAAAACTGGGTGTATAAAACGTACTTTTGCCGTGTTGACACGGGGTGACAACTGACTTGCGAGGGTCAGCCGACAATTTCGGCTGAATATTGCGCGCACGACGGAGGAAGGCAGGGCGGAAACGTGCCGTTCTCTTTCGCGCACGAGGCAGAGAGGGGGAGGAAAGAGAGAGGGGGGTTCTACTCCAGCGGCCGCTGCTTATGGCGCGGTTGCAGTATCTTGAAAGCGATCTGCGATGTGGACAAAGTGCGCCCAGTGCCGGTGGCTTCATATGCACTGTGCTTTTGACGTTTAGTTTGCGTTGAAATGAGAGACAGCACGAAGGTCAAATCGCTCGCTGCTGCTGCCGCGCTTATTTTGCTTAATTTGCTATCGCATTCGATGCTTCACCTTTCGGGCAAAACTGTGACTTTCCTTGTTTTTTACTTTGGATGTTCATCACTCACTCTTTGCAATAAAGTTGTTAGATACTGCGACGAAAGTTTCAGAAGTGAGGTGTTTTGGATATTATGGACTTGCGATAAAACGGGCATTTTTTGTTGGATTATCAGGGTCTGTTGTAATGAGAGTCGACTGTATTGTGTTTTCTGGGAACGTATCAACCGGTAATAAAAGAAGTGTACCTGTATTAGGTTATTTTTTGTGTTCATGATCGCGTGTGTTGACGCCGGGAAATCGTACAAAATGGGATCACACCAACGAGGTTCTACTGTATTTGTATTCGATTCAATTATGAATTTCACTGTTCGAACCCCCTAAAAATATGCATTAGAGATAAATTAAACATAAACGGATCTTTTCAGTCTATGTAGATTACAGGGCATGCATGCAGAATTTTATTACAATACTACAGTATCATTTAAGTCAGCAAAATACAGCACACATAGCTTGAAACCCAACCCATACTGTAATATGAGAAAAGTACACCTGAATGTCACATGAGGACATTGAGATGACATGGGAATTAATCAAATTGCTTCCTTTCCTTTAGAATACAAAATAAAAGCAAGCTATGCCTAAAGATGTGTGTTACTCCATCTGATAGAATCACAGTGGCAGACCTATGTGAGAAATAAATGGCAGACGTTCAACGGTGATAAATTAATGTTTTCTCACATTACAATGACTGTTTTATGTGTTCTTCAAGCATTTATGTTTGAATTTAGCTTTCAATCGTTGTGAATGCAAAAGTAGAATACCTGAACACTACTATTCTAAGTAAAAAATGAGAAATGACATTCTTTTAAGAATGGCACCACATTTCAATCTGAACCTCTCTTGAAAGGACCCTACACCAGGTTTGGGCATGGCAAAAAGAAAGTATGATGTGTAGCTGATGCACTGATAATTGTTTCTGCACAGTATTACACTGAGGTACATCCTGAAAAACAACTGAAAATGCAAATTAACAAAAGCCTCTGTGCCCTCTTTTGGGAAGCCTCTGTCCCCATTGTCACAGGCATGGTGCTTCCATGGTGCTTCTTCTATATCAGCTACCCTACTTAAAAGTTCTTGCTGCAGAATGCTCTCTGGATGGCATTTTGCAACTTCTACTGTATAATCGAAATTTCTGATGGGGTCTGGTGAGGAGACCTTAACTTTACCCTTTAACTCGCAAGATAAGACATACTTGACTTAGCATGCTTTTATTGCTTTATTTCTAGTTTTCATTGCTCAAATAATCAAATGAAATATTAAGGGTGTCTTTAAAAAGTAAGAGAAATACAGTAGGTCAAAAATATTGTTGATCAGTTGGTTAAAGGTAAAGTATGGTCCAAGACTGGGGTTCGGTACTCGCTTTGACAAGATCAATACGTATTCTTGGGATGTACCTCGATCGAGATGAAAGATTTGAGCTTGCTTGAACAACGTAAAAAAAAATTGCATTGGCGAGAACACGACTATTATATGGCTAAGAAGATACCGAGGAAGCCTTCGGGTTTTGTGACCAAGACATCTGCTGCTGCTCATAGTCGACATTTTTGTGAATACCTCTGTTGAGCAGGTACATAAGTAAAGATAAATTAAAAGCACAGACTAATACTTGGATTTGTATGGTTATTGCAGATGTTAGGTCAACAATATTGTTAAGTTGCCAGTTCAAGGGTTAATGCAACACTGACTAATGCCATGCGAATATTTCAAGAGGAATACCAGAGCTTCCCTCACTTCTTAGAATTCAGCTGGCCAGGATTGGAGTCTTTTAGCTCAGGAATCAAGGAGCAGAGCATCTCATAGTACTTGAGAACCTTGAATGATTCTGGAACATATATCCCTGCAAAACGCACCTGTCCATGACAAAGATAATAAAATATATGCTATTCACATGTACAGAAAACATTCCACATTTTTGTGCACTTTTCCTCATATATTTCATCAGGAGCACAGCAGATAATGTAATATCACAAATATATATGATATGGTTAAATCTCCAGAAAACACTGTTTATGTTTGGCACACAAATTTCTTGTAGACATGTAAATGTCTTCATATGAATATGTAGACATCCTGTAGTAGTCTAAGTCAAGCACTGATTTAGCTCTAGGCTTCCAGAACACATGTAGCAAGCTCTAACACTACGCTTTTGGGCACCTTTTCAGGTGCACAGACATCTATGAGACAATTTTAACAGTGCTTCAAAGAACATCTTAAGCATTACTTCCTAGACATTTGCACGTCTATCAGATATTTTTAGTGGTGCTTGAATGTATTTGGCTAGGTGTTGATTTGGCAACATTTAGGCACCTATTAGATAGTTTCAAAATGGCTTGAAATATGCATTTTAGGATTGACTTAGCTTTTAGCACTGTACAGAATACCAACTGTTCTTGTATGATACTTTCGTGAAAATACTTTACCTTCAGTTACTGCAACACCATTGGAATGCATGCATTGTTGTACACTACAGCTGTCTACATGGACACTAAAGAAATTCATATAGATTCCAGGCACTGCGGGAAGCAAAGCTTTGGTGAACCGCTAAAATCAAATGGTATATGACAAGAGACACATACTGGTCTTTCCTTGCGCCTGATGCACTGGATTTGACGATGAGCACCAAAATTAGCACATCATCGTAGCCCTACCAACACATCACAGTTCCCCCAACCAAGTTTCTAATATCCCAAATTTAATTTGTCGCAGCGTAACTCATGCCGGCGTACCAGCGTACCTTGAACACCAAGAATTGCAACCAAGAATTGTCGGTATTATAACCTCTTGCTGCTTGCTGCGACATATTCAATTTCAAATCAGTGTTTGGCTGTTTTTTATATTTGTTGCTTCAATTTTACGTTTATTGTTTTTGCTACAGATAGCATTGCAGTATTGTACCCACTCCTGCATTAGCCCTGAAAAGCGCTGCAGTACTTTGAAATAAATAAATAAATACTATCAGAACACTCAGAAGGTCAGAAAAGAAGTGCGTCTACAGGAACTAGGCATGGTCACGGCGGCCGCATTTCGATGGGGGTGAAATGCAAAAACACCCATGTGCTTAGAATTACGCGCATGTTAAAGAACCCCAGGTGGTCGAAATTTCTGGAGTCCTCCCCTACGGCGTGCCTCATAATCAGAAAGTGGTTTTGGCCCGTAAAATCCCATAATTTTTTTTTTTAGGGAACTAGGCGCACAGCCTAGTTGCTACAGATGACACTGCGCACAATGTTTGACAATGTGGGCTATACCATGCACAGCAACCAAATAGACGTTAGGCCTTAGTGTTTGTGCTACAGAGGGGGGTTTTAAGTTTGTAACATTGAGGATGACATTTTCTCCATTTTGTGATGAGTGCATTTAAAATTTCTTCAGAATTGTGAGACAGTGCAGCAAAATGAATACAGACAGGCAGAAGGACACAAGTTTTCACAATGAGATCTCAATAGTACACGGAAAGGCGGTTACCGTCCTATAAGAGAAAGCAAAAACTGTACGAGCGTGTGCATTGTACATGCGAGCCACATCCTTAAGACAGTAGTGAAAGATGAGTAATTGTGAGAAAATGCATCATAGAAAAAACGCTTAGTCACTAAAAACACTTATTCTTGTGAGAATATGTTATCTCTCTTAACCATAAGCTGCTCCTGCTTTCCTTGTTGTCAATAAATGGTGGAACCTTCTGACCAGTTTACCATAGTGGCCCTAAATGTAATGTTTATAAATTTAACTACATTTGTGGCATACATATTATTTATGTATTATTTATGTATTTATATTATTTATGTATGGCTCCTGCTTTCACCTTGTTCTCGTTTTGCTCATCGTCTTGAATTTCCATCTCCCGCCTTCCCTGTGTTATCCCTGGATACATATTTGTGATGAACGTGTGAGAGAGTTTGCCAAAACAACTACCCCTATGCCAGGAACAAAAATACACAGTTATGCTGTCTATACACCTATTTTAAACAATGTTGAAACAAAATAACATGTAGGAAATGACTAACCTTTGTCAGCACTTTTTCAAACTCCACTGCAGTATAAGCAGGATGTACACAAGCCTGAAAAGGACACAACACAAAATATGAATGGTACACGCAACATTTACAATACCACAGTTACTCTTGAAGTTACAAGAGAATTCACTGATTTTTATTTATCAGCGAACCCATGGTGACTTTACAGCATTACAGTGGGTACAGTACAATGCCATTCTTATTCTTATTCCATTCTTATTCCTTCAAGCAATGAATAAAATTTTAGTAGCTGCAAGCAAATGACTCAACATTTCTGCTTGAAACTATCTGTATGTGTAAGAGAGAGACACTCCATGCTTAGAATTGACCACTGAATGTATTGTTTTAACTTTAGAAGCATTATTTTGGGGGCGTTAATTGCAAACAGTTGCGCATTTGATGCTCCTGGTGCAACAGCTATGGCATGGTGTTGCATACAGAGGCAGTGAGGAAGTACAAAAGCTAAAAAAAGAAAAACAGGAAAAAGAAGAAAGAAAACTCCACAGAAACCAGAAATTCCTGTTTGCAAGAAAAACACTCCAAGGCTACAACAAGGATCATGCCAGGCACTGTGACCTTTTCATATCAAACTTTATGTCGCCAGAATTTGGGGTTACGATATGGCGAGGGTGCACACGTCTGCTGGGAGCATGTAGTAAGAGTGCAGATGCATAACGCTTCTGTGGTGTTGCAGATCTTTGAGTCAATGAATCCAACTCTCCAACTCTCAGTGAATATTAGAAGGGAAACTTGGGCGAGTTGGTAGGAATTCATGTTTTGAAAAGTAACAGTGCTAAGTGGGCAAGGACTCGGGCAAAGAAGAACATGACAAGACAGTGCCAGTGTCGCATTCTTCTTTGCCTAAGTACTTGTCCATTTAACGCTGTTACTCAGCCAATGTTTTGGGTTTAGAGGAAGGCACAGTGGGACCCCAGTGTTCAAGCAACCATGTAGCATGACATCACAGAGCTCCATATATACGGTCTGTGGGTTTATTAAAATCAATTACTGCCCAACTCTTAGCCTGATCTGACTTTATCTATGTGTGCTCCGCGCGAGTGCACTGCATTTTTGGCCATACGACAGCTTCCCCTTATGAATTCCTTTCACACTTGCAAGATGAGCATGGAATCTGTTGTCGACCATGACCACTTTGTGACAATGCACCAGTGAGTGCTTTTCCCTGCCTTAGGTTCTCAGTTTGCCATTCCTTAATAGAAATATTCCAATTGCCTTTCTCTTAAGAGGAAGCTTTGGCTCGGGTGCTCCTGCACAAATTTGACAAGGTTTATTGCATTCAAAAGAAAAACAAATTTTAGTGACTGTTGGTTTCAAATTTTTCCTTTAGGTCATCAATTTCTTAATTAAAAATTGGCAAAAATAACAAATTTTCAGAAAACGAAACTATCACGTTTACAACTCTAACTCAGCAATGAAAAATGATATCACAATTCTGTGAATTGCATCTAATAGCACATCTAAAGCGGCCAAAATTGATATGTTACACATGAATATAAAGAAATGTATTATAATATGGAAATACAGCTTTTGCAGAACCCTTGTACACAATGTAACAAATTCACGTAAGATAAAAATTGACATATCAAATTTGTCCGCTTTCAATGTTCCAATAGCTAGATGCCGTTTACAGAACCATGATATCTGTTCTTGATGCAGAGCTATTAATTTGTAAACTTCACACTTCTATTTTTTTTTGAACTTCCAAATTTTTGAGAAAATTTTTAACGAAATTCAACCCTTAAATCGAAATTCTGCTCCCAACAGGCACTAGAATTTAACTTTCTCTCTCAAATGCAACAAATTTCATTAAAATCGGTCCAGAGATTATCTCAGAAAAGCGTTTATGCGTTTTACATGTATTTGAATAGGCCATGTCGGAGTTGGGACTGAGCTTGGGTGCTCCTATCTAAATACATGTAAAAGGAGAATTCGTTTTTCTCAGCAACCACTCCACCAAATTTGGCGAGGTTTGTTGCATTTAGAAGAAAAACTTAAAATCTACTGACTGTTTGTTTCGAATTTTTGATTTGGGTAGTCAACTTTTTATTAAAAAGCGGCAAAAATCTAAAATTTTCAGAAAACGAAACTATCAAGTTTACAACTCTGTAACTTAGCAATGAAAAGTGATATCACAATTATGTGAATTGCACCTAATAGTACATCTAAAGCGGACAAAATTGATATGATACACCTAAATATAAAGAAATTTAGTAATATGGAAATACAGCTTTTGCAGAATCCTTGTACACAACGTAACAAATTCATGTAAGATGTAAAATGACATATCCAATTTGTCCGCTTACAATGATCTAGTGGATTCCGCTTACAGAACCACGATATCTCTTCTTAATGCAGATCTATTATATTGTAAACTTCGCACTTCTATTGTTTTAGAACTTTCGGATTTTGAAAATCCTTTTAACAAAATTCAGGCCCTAAATCGAAATTCCGCTTCCAACAGTCACTAGAATTTACCTTTCTCTCAAATGCAACAAACTTCATTAAAGTCGATCCAGGGGTTATCTCAGAAAAACGTTTTTGCATTTTACATGTATTTGAATAGGCCGCGTCGGAGTTGGGCACGAGCTAAAGCTTCCTCTTAAGCTTTTCACTTTGCTTGTCTTTTAGTGCTACGAGCCTACCTTTTTTTTCTCCTTACACTATCAAAAATATCAGTAACCACGAGTTTAAAATTTTTGTATCTCAAGAATTGTTTCACAATGCGGTAGAGCTACTGCTAGAAAAGGAGAACAAGCCCACACTCACTGATTTGAGCTCCACATTCTGCATCACATCAACATATGGCCAAAAATTCAGGGCAGCATAATGAACATGACATGTATATTTAGTCATGTGTCCCAAGGACCCTTTTAGGCAAGCATAAATTCAGTAGAAATTACCAAGGTCAAGCTATAACAACATAAAGTGTGACCTGCAGTCTTAAGAACAAATCTGAAAACTGCAACAAAATGTGTTTTAGGCTAGTGCTGTACTTACAGACAGGATGCCAGCCTTTGCCATAGCACCATAAATAACTATCCAGTTGTACGAATTAGGAGACCAGATGGCAATTGTATCTCCTTTGGTGAAACCAGCAGATAACAATCCTTTGCAAACACTGTCCACCTATTAAAATGAAACAAAACAGAAGTTAACACTGCATATCTTATCTGTGCAAGCCTGTTACAATGACTCTGGGAAGGCATGAGAGAGTTCTATTAAGAGGCACCACGCTACACAAAAAGAGAGAGAGAGAGAGAGGGAGAAATAGCAGGGCCAGATTGAGCATGCGCAGAACACTATGGCAGCCTTGCGTGTTGCATGCCCTTGCTATTTTTGGAATTACACAATATACCATAGAGTTTCTCCCTGTGAGAAACTTTATGCACTACACCAATGCTCACTCAGACAGCTGAACATGGGAAACATGGCGGTGCCTTTGAAGCCGACAGCTGCCCGCTTCGGATCTCTCAAGTCGCTGTCCTGCATTTTTGGCCCAATCGTTCCGACAGATGTTTGTAGTATTTGCATTAAATTTGTGCCATGACGCTTGAACAGTAAATTATTAGTGACAACTTGGCCCTGTTCCCGAGATCTTTTCTTGATTTTCCAGCACTTTGGGCTTTGCAAGAGCTGGACGTGGCCTTCGAAATTTGGCAGCGCGCATGGGAAGTGACGCACGCTCTCAGATCTGAGAGGCCATACATTAAGAATGCTTGCTTGCATTATAGATGGAACCACAACCTAAATTTTATCATACTGCTATTATGTAATGCTATGCATGTATATAATATCTAACTAGCTCAAACAGGCTAGGTGACCATTTGTTGCCATCCAGTTTCGAAAAAAGCCTGCCAATAGAGATCATCATCATCATAATGTGCGGAAATGCAAAGTAATGGTATGGTGTTCTAGAAGGGGGTAGTGGGCTCAGGAGCCGGAGCGCCCTATGCATTGCAGCGAGGCGGCGAGTGCGGACGGGACGCGGATTTTGGTGGCGGCGCTGTAGTCGCGTGGGCTGGCTCCCTCCGCTGCTTCGCCATAGAATAAAGAGCTTCGCGCGCTTGTTTGTGCGGGCTTGATTTGCGACGTTGACTGTTTTTTGTTGTTTCAACCTACCGTTCGAGTCTGTTTCGCGCGCTGTCGGCCGAACACGTGAGAAGTAGGAAGGTCAAAACGTCAACGGCAACGACACTGCTTCGCTCCCGGCTGTGAAACAGGATATAAGTGGAAAAAAGGAAAGCGGAATAGGGATAGTAGTAGATGGCGCTACAGACATTTTCACCAAAAAGGCTTTCTCGTCTTGCACCTATGCTATGCGGGTTCTGCAAGTTATTTCACTGAACAGCGTAAACCTAAGTAAGTTATTGCTTTAGTCGGATACAACTTAAGTCTGTGAAGCCCCGCCCACGTCCTCATAACCGCCAGCCACTGTTCTTCTGTGAGGCTGCAAATAGTTCGTACTTCAAACTTTCCCTGTTACCTAAATAAAGTGGTAACCACAAAAATGAAATTATAAGCGCGTAATTTTCCATGTTTTCACTCATCTATTATAGTGGAACGGTGAAATCCCAATTCTTAATTGAACTGAAACAAAGTGCTTGCTTTGCTGAAACTATTTACTGTCATGTTTCACTTCAGTTGGCATTGAAGTTTCATGAGTAAAACAGGCTCAGCAGTGAAATGAATTGTACCGCGGATTTTTGAAGAGTGAAATGCTCAGATTCCATACACTTTGTCCATGTCTGTTGCATACCTCATCGCTTCCGCCGATGAAAAGACTCTTCAAGAACAGCAGACGCTCCGGAGCTATCAAGTACGACGCCATTTTTAAAATGTCGCATGACAACGACTTTGTTTGCTTCTGTGATTAGCTAGCGGAGTAACACAACGCCGCGCGGTCCATGTGCATCTGTTGCCAACTACTGTTTTTTTAAGTTGTATCCTACTATAGCTGTATTACCAGACAGACGTGAATCCGCATTTGCTTGTTGTGCTATATACAAAATAATATATATATATATATATATATATATATATATGTATAACTTTACCATTGTGACTGTGGGACGGCTCGGAAGGCGTTATCGACGAGCTCGAGTACATGGGTTTGGGTGCTGGTTCGCCATTACAGTGGGCAGCTTGCGGTAGTTTGTAGCAGTTACTGCGACGACAATGTGAGCGCGATGATTCATTTTATCTACGTCTAACACCAGTAATCACCGTCTAATCGTCCACTAAGGTCAGCGTCGAGCGTGCGCCACTTACCATCGCTCACCATCGCTCTGGATGGTGCACGGCGAACGTGCTGTTGACGAAGAGTGGCACGTTTTCACGCTTTCCCGACAGGTGCCAAAAATTTGTTTGGATTGGAAAACTTCTTGGCGTGTCGTCACTACGCTTTTAGCTTCGATATAGCAGAAATATCGAACGGCGACGGGCCTAGAGGCGCTCCCACAGCTCTCCCACGATCGAAATAGGAGGCATCAAGAACACGTTTGAATTAACAGAATAAGTTTAACGTGCGTGCACGAATAAATAGTTAGCTTGATCCATTCGCAATAGTTGACCGTCTCGAACATGCCCCTTTCTTTCATATCGCAGTTCGATCATTAGTGCCGAGTTCCTCGCTGTGCGCTCACTGGGAACAAAACCTTCCGAACATACACGCGATGACATGAAGTCCTTTCTGTTTATGCTGGCAATACAAAGCGGACGCTTCTCTGCTCTCGCAGCGGCGGTGTCCACGATGTCGCCGCGGCTGAAGGTGCACTTCACGCTTGCTTACGAAAGTTATTTTTGCAGCCGAAAACAGCAGCGTAGTAGCCCGTCGACCTTGAGTCATCTGACATTGCAGAACTTTGAAGAAGAACACGTTAGAATGACACAAATTCGCAATGAAACCGCTACCTTTCCAAACTGCCGCTGGGAGAAAACGGAATCCGCACATACCAGTGCGAGGAGGAAAGCGGCGCGGCGCGCTGGTTCGAGGCTACGTCGGCTACGTTCCTCCTTGCCGATAAAACGGTCCATATTGGGGGCGAGCTCCATCACTGGAAAAGCTGGCGCCACCGTCGGCGTGACGTGGAATGAGGGATCACGTGGACACAGCGGCCGCATCGGCTGCTTCGGCAGCGCCGAAGCGAGCTGAAAACGAAGGTTTAAAGTCTCACCTGCGCTGCGGTTCTGATTAAGTGGTGAGGCTTTGCCGCCTTGGGTGTCTGGTTGACAGCATTTTAAAGTACTATAATAGGTAGTGGTTGCCTTTGGAGGCGTGTAGCATGATAGGCTACTGCTCGGTGCCGCAGTGCCTGACGTACGTAACGGAGCCCGGTGTCAGCCTTATTCACACGTAGCCGCAGGACAAGGAGCTGCGTGAAACTAGGCTCGCGAAACTTAGAACCGGAAGACAGCCATCGGCTGCAATTAACTCGCGTATGCAGCAAGCACAGACGCGAGGAAGATTTCTGCTACGGCGCTGGGACTGCGATGTTCAGTGAGTATCAAAATACGGCACACAGCACATTTATTTATGAAAACTTATTTACCTTAAAACTATCAAACAAGCTGATTTCCACTTGTGTACAATAATTCGAGCAGCAGCGGCATTGTTTTCCGAGCGAATAAAATTGCTTTGATTTTCGAATGCACTTTCACGTTTGTGCATTTTATTAGGAACAGCATTCAAACAGAAATGATGTACAATATTGTTCCAACAGTGAAAAATGCATAAGCAAAATCAGCTAAACCCAAGAATACTCGGAGAACTGCACAGATTCCAAAAATATTAGAAATTTCACTGTTAGTGCATGCATGAAATATTTCTTTTTACAGCAATAACAATGTTTACAAAATAAAACAACCCTTCATTTTCTTTCTCACAAAGCACACACCAGATACGAAGCACTTTATAAGAGCATGCCTAAGCATATGGAGTAACGCGAAATTTAAAAAAATATATATATAAAAAATTCCCATTAAGGTCACAGTGAACCAGACTCCTGAAGACTTCAAGCACGGTGTTGTGGGTTTGTTCACGCCCTTCCTTATGTGGTGCAACACCGCGATAGGGTGGCTAGAAGGTGTGAATACCGGCGGCGCAAACGTGACCCCACAGCGCACCGATGCCGCGGGGCGGCGCTGTTGACCAAGGCGGGGTAGCGGGGCGGGACGTTCGTTTGGATTTTGTGGCGGATGGACGTGCTTTTCGGGGCTCCGTGGCGACGACGAAATCATAAGTTTTTGTGCATGCTTTGAGCTTGCTTCTGTTTTTTATTTGCTGGTTTTTTGCATTTAAATAGTAATTGGGGGGTTTTCCTTTTCTTTCCTTTTTTTTGTCTCTCGTATTTCGGGTGCGCGGGTGTGCTTCGTGTAAATTTGTTTTGCAGGATGATTAGAGCGTCCTTTCGTGCCACGTGTTCCAACACGTGCAGCCGGGTGGGACGTTGAGTGTTTGTAGTCTTTAACTAGTAGCTTGGAAGTGGCAAGACAAATAGCTATTAGCGGTTTTACTGTGCGTGTTTGGTAGAAAAGTGAGAGCGTGGCCGCGTGGTTGAGCGCGTGCGAGAGCGTGTCATACCTTCGGTCTCCGCGACACTGTTTATTTTTGAAACAGTGGTGACAGTTGCTTTGCGGCATTTTGAGGATTTGGATCCTGTGCGTATCGTTTTTTTCTAAAAGGCACGTGCTCTGCATTAATATAGTATTATAGTATTTGCAAAAAGCCGTGCAATACATGGCGAGAAAGCCGGTAAAGCAGGCAGTACGGGGGGGGTCCCTCAAGGCAGATGAGGAGACTGGTGAGAATGGAGAGGGCGTCGAAACAACCGGCACACAATGTGATGTCGATACTAGGCTGCAGAAAATGGAGGCTATCCAGGAAGAGCTTCTCAAACAGGTGCAAGAGCTCAAAAATGAGCTAAACAGTGAGCGTGAGGCACGGAAGGTAGTTGAAAAAAGGCTTGAAGCAGCCGAGGAAAAGCTGAACAGGGCCGCCATTGTGAACGACAATGTGCGTGACAATGGAACGCACACCCCCGACGCGACACGCGAGGGCGGGTCAGAGAAATACGTCGAACGCAGGCAGGGTGATGAAGGGTTAGCTGGAAAGAGCAGCACCTACCTTGAGGCCGCTACGCGGAAAAAGCAGGAGCCCATGGGACAATCCCCCTTGTCGAGTCCGAATCACGCGGAAAATGACAAAGGGAAGCAGGGAGAGGTAGGAGAAAGTGAAATGGTCATTATCGCTGGCGATTCAAACCTGGCTGGGTGCTCAAAAGCAATTGTGGAGAGGGTGAAAGGCGACAGAAGAGTGGCGGTAGGGACATTTCCAGGGCGCACACTTGGTTCTATCATGGAGCGAGCAAAAGAAAAGCTCGCGGAAAATGCCGACGTGCGCAACCTCGTCATAGTAGCAGGTGGGCTAAATGACGTCCTAAACAGGAAAGGGTCAGGACTAGCCCAGCGCTTGGCGAAGGGGGTGGACGACTTGCGTGAGCTATCCCCTCAGGTGCAGATCGTGGTGTGCACGGTACCGGAGGTGCCGGTGCGTGACAGTCACGTACAAAGAGCCGTAGTGGCTGCTAATGAGGCAATCTGGAAAATGAGCCGAGAGAAAGGCTTCGAGGTTGTCGAAGTAAACAGGGAAGTGAGAAGTTGTGGTGGTTTTAAACGAGACGGGATCCACTTCAATTACAGGTTAGCACGAGAAGTGGGCTGGCGACTTGGTGGTCGCGCTGTTGCTTTTTTAGGGGGCCCGCAGGCGCTCAGGAGGTCAGAGTAGATACCGTATGAACGCGTGTAAGGGCCGCACCCGTGTATGGGCCGCACCCCCAACTTCCCGAAGCAAATATTTAAAAAAAAAATATCCGTGTAAGGGCCGCACCCCGAACTTTCCACGACCCACGTGTGATTAGCCTTCAAAATGCGCGCGCACGGAAGCTTCCAGATGCCGCCCACGGATGGCGCCGATGTCGCGGGTCATCATCATCATCATATTTTCTTTCTGCCGCGAGCTTCCGCAATCCATATCGTCATCGGTATCATCAGCCCTGGCCACCATGCTGGCCACCCCGGCTTTGTTTTGCGACTGTCGAAGGCACGCGAGTTGTAGCAGCGTTGTTGGCGTGGGCGCACGCTGTTGTTGCGGCTCTCGTGTGTGCTCTGCTTTATTTTTCACGAATTGCCATCGAGCGTTGCCATTCTAGCACGATGGGCAAACATATCAATAGCTACACGGCAGGCTTTAAATTGAAGGTAGTGGAGTTTGCCCTCGACCATGGCAAGCGTGCGGCGGGTAGAAAATTTGACGTGGACGAGAAGTGCGTCCGAAGGTGGTGCAACCAGAAGGATGCGTTGAAGACCACCAGCTCCAAAAGGCGTGCTTTTCGGGGCAAGCCATGCAAATATCCTGAGCTCGAAGAAGAGCTGTTCCGCTACGCAATGGAAGTGCGGAACAATGGATATGCTCTGACGACGGACATGCTGCGCGTGAAGACGCAAGCTTTGGCGCGTGCGAGAAGCATACCCCGCGAGGAGTTCAAAGGTAGCGTCGGCTGGTTGCGGAGATTTTTAAAGAGGAAGGGCCTATCCTTTCGGCGAAGGACCACGCTGTGCCAGAGGCTGCCCCCCGACTACACCGACAAGGTGCTGAACTTTCAAAGGTACGTGATCGGGATGCGCCATGAGCACAACTACATGTTGTCGGAAATAGCAAACGCCGACCAGACCCCCGTGTGGTTCGACTGTCCTGAGAACTGCACAGTTGAGCTTAAAGGAAAGAAGAGCGTTTCTGTGCGGACAACTGGCGCGGAGCGCCAACGGTGCACAGTTATGCTGTGCGTCACTGCAGACGGGCGGAAGCTGCCCCCGTATGTGATTTTGAAAAGGAAGAGGATTCCGAATGAGGCTTTCCCCAAGGGAATTGTAGTTCGAGCCCAAGAAAAGGGCTGGATGGATGATGAGCTCGTCCTCGATTGGATCAAGAGCGTTTGGCAGAATCGCCCAGGCGCGATGTTGGCCAAACGATCGCTGCTCGTCTTGGATAGCTTCCGCGGTCATTTGACGGATAGAGTCAAAAAACAACTGGGCAGTATCCGCACAGACATGGCCGTTATTCCGGGCGGCCTCACCGGCGTGCTGCAACCACTGGACGTGAGCATTAACCGGCCTTTTAAGGTTGAGTTCCGGAGGCAATACTCGGAATGGATTGCAAACGGCGATCACGATGAGACTCCGACCGGGCGGCTCAAGAGGGCACCGCTCGCGACTGTGCTGGGCTGGATTTTGACCGCGTGGAATTCGGTGTCTACGGACATTGTATCCCGCATCTTCAAAGTGACCGGGATTTCCAACGATTTGGACGGAACTGAAGACGACGACTTGTGGGGTGATGAGCCAGAAGAATGCAGCACCAGCTCGGAGTCTGAGGACTCCGCGAGTGATGATGACTGATTGTAAATAGTGATGATTGATGAGGATTATTGTAAATAAACGCGCATTCACTTATTGGTCTGTTTTTACTTGAAAAAAAAAATTTTTTTTTCGTATGTCGCGTGTATGGGCCGCACCCCGAAAATAGGCCCTCGAATTTGTAAAAAAAAGTGCGGCCCTTACACGCGTTTATACGGTAGTAATGAAGAAGGTCCCCTAGGGGAACATCAGAAGAGCATCGCCGTCGATAATAGAAAAAGGAGGAAAACAAGAAAAAGAGCTCGCCATGCAATAGGCTACATAAACATGCAGGGCGGCAGAAGAAAGGAAAAGTGGGCAGAGATTGAGGAGCAGTTACACAGAGAACAAATAGGGGTGTATGCGGTTACAGAAACGTACCTTAGAGACTCAGAAGAGCCGCCAGTTATTGAGAATTATGTTTGGGAAGGGTGCAACAGAACTAAGTCGGAAAGAAAGGGAGGGGGAGTCGGAACGCTCATCCATCAGGGAGCCAAATGGAAAAGAGTAAATTCACAATGTCAAGAGCATCTTTGGTTATCAGGTACAGTGAGTGGGAAAGAAACTTGGCTGGGTGTTACGTATTTGTGGACCGGAAAAAATTGCACAGAGAAGAATAAAGAGTTAGTGGAATGCATAAGCGCTGATATTAAGGGTTTCGGGAGTGGTGCTGAAATTGTCCTATTAGGTGACATGAATGCCCACATACAGGATTTAGATGGCTATACCGACAATAACGGGAAGTCAATGCTGGACCTTTGTGAGCAACATAACCTCGTGATCGTGAATACAGGGCCTAAGTGTGAAGGACAGGTCACGTGGGCAGTGGGAAACCGGCAATCAACCATTGATTACTGTCTGATGACAGAAGGAATTCATGATAAGTTGAGAGAAATGGTCATCGATGAGGAAGGGTTGAACAGCATAGGGAGTGACCATAAACGCATCATATTGAAAATGGAATATGTAGTTGGGAAAGAGAGCAAGGAGAGCAAAATGGCCAGTCCAAATTTGAACGCTGAACAAATAGCAAATACAATCACTAGAGTTGAGGAAGAACTTGGCAAATGGCCAAGTAAATAGTGGGAATATGGTGAGCTTCTAAGTGTAATAACGACAGAAATACGGAAACAGAAACAACATGTTCGTTGGAAAGGAAAAAAGAAACCAAAAAGCTGGTGGAACAAGGAGATACGAGAAGCGATCGCCGAACGACAGAAAGCATCTCGAGAGCACAGGCAGGCAAAGAAGGCGCAGTTGTCACAGGATGAAGTAACTAGTAAATGGGAAATATACCGGGAGAAAAAGTCTATGGTTCAAATACTGGTGCAAGCAAAATTAAAAGGTGAAAGTGAACGTTGGTTGTCAGAAATTCGTGAGAAAAAGAAGGCCGCACCTAGAATATTTTGGAACCACATAAAATTATTAGGCAGGAAGTCAACAACAATACAACAACATATCCTAGACGAAGATGAAAGCAGACTGGAAGGAGAAGCGGCAATAAATTACATCCGAAAAATAACAGCCGAATCTTTCCAAGGCAATGACGAGGTTGTATTTGAGGAAAAAAAGAGCGTGAAAGAGACCCAGGAAAAGGAGCTGGTTCTCACAAATTTAAACTGGAAGAAAGCGGAAGAGAAAATTCCTAAGCGCACAGCCACAGGGCTGGACGAGGTTCCCGTTAAGCTGATAAATGAACTAGGACCAAAAAGTAAGGAAGCTCTGGTGAAATCAGTGGAAAAAACTTTAAAAGATAGACGGATACCAGACAGTTGGCAACAAAGTAGAATGAATTTAATTTATAAAGGTAAGGGGGAGAAAGACAGAATTCACTCGTATAGACCGTTGACCATTACATCGGTAATATACAGGCTAGCAATGCAGGCAATCAAATTAAAGCTTCAAGCATGGACAGAGAATAATGGCATTTTGGGAGAGCTTCAGAATGGCTTCAGAATAGGTAGGCGTTTGGACGATAACTTGTTTGTTCTTACTCAGTGTATTGAAATATCAAAAGCAGAAAGCAGACCGTTGTATGTGGCCTTTTTAGACATTACAGGAGCCTACGACAACGTAGACCGCAACATTTTGTGGGATATTCTGGAAGGGGAAGGCTTAGGTAACGATTGTATACAGCTTTTGAGAGAGATTTACCTCGAAAATACCGTTTGCGTTGTATGGGAAGGGATGAGGAGCGCGGAGAAAGTTCATATCAACAAGGGACTGAGGCAAGGGTGCCCTTTATCCCCGCTGCTGTTTATGATGTACATGGTGAGGATGGAGAGGGCGCTGGAAGGAAGTAATATCGGGTTTAATCTCTCATACAAACAGGCAGGTACAGTAATAGAGCAGCAACTCCCAGGTTTATTTTATGCGGACGACATTGTGTTGCTCGCTAACAAGCAAAGCGATTTGCAACGTCTGGCTAATATCTGTGGACAGGAAGGCAACAATTTAGGTTTGAAATTTAGTGTTAGAAAATCAGGTGTTATGGTATTCAATGAAAACAGTGAACAGACAGTGGAGATACAGGGCCAAGAAATACCTCGGGTAACAGAATATAAATACCTTGGTATACGGATAAACGAAGGCAATGGATATATGGAAACACAGGAAAAAACCATAACAGTCAAGGGGAAGAGAAATGCAGCCATAATGAAGCACAGAGCGCTATGGGGATACAATAGGTACGAGGTCCTCCGAGGTATGTGGAAAGGGGTAATGGTTCCAGGACTTACTTTTGGAAATGCGGTTGTTTGCTTTAAATCAGGGGTACAATCAGGACTCGACGGGAACCAAAGGTCAGTGGGTCGCCTCGCATTGGGCGCTCACGGGAAGACTACAAATGAAGCTGTGCAGGGGGATATGGGCTGGACTAGTTTTGAAGTGAGGGAAGCTCGCAGTAAAATTGAGTATGAAGAACGGCTGAGGAATATGGAAGAAAGTGAATGGGCTGGGAGAGTGTTCAGGTATCTGTACAGGCAAAACATTGATTCACAGTGTAGGAAAAGAACTAGGAAGCTTACCAGCAAGTATGCGGCCTGTGGGGTGGGCAACACAGCAACAAGGAAGGTCAAGCGGAAAGTCAGAGAGGCTGACTTAATCTCATGGGTGGCGGCGATGGAAAAGAAACCTGCCATGAGTAACTACTTAAGAGGAAAAAACGAAACCAGGAAAGAAACCATTTATGATAACTCAAAGGGAAGCTCATTACTTTTCGAAGCGAGATCGGGATGCCTTAGAACACGCACCTATAAAGCGAGATATAAGAAGGAAGAAGAAGCATGTGCTTGCTGCGGTAAAGCTAGGGAAACGACGGAGCATATTTTATTAGAATGTGAAGACGTCTACCCAGCGGTCGATTTAGGTACCACTGGCCTCCTTGAAGCCCTTGGGTTCAGCGGGAGCAGTGGTAAAGCAAACAGGTCCGCAATAGACATTAGTAAGAGGCGATTGGAGGATTGGTGGAAGAAAAGTAGGGAAACGACAAAAGACGGAGACGTACAATAGCACAATTCGCAATAGGGGATCAGAAAGTTTGGACGCGGTAGTTCATAGTGTTTTTTTTTTTTTTTTTTTTCATTGGTTAACCTAGGTAGGATATTAGGCAGCATAGTAGCAAGAGCTTGGTGGCGCAACCCACCGCCCCGTTCCAAAGGGGACGCTCATAACATCCATCCATCCATCCATCCATCCATCCGGGTAAGCACGCAGCCGAAATGAGCGCCTCGCCAGCCTCGCGTCGGCTGCATCTCTACCAGCGAAGTGAAAGTGAGCCCGTTTCGGGTATCGCGCGCTTTCTGCGAGCGTCAAAGAATGAATCTTTATCATGAAAACAATGTTATGTCTGCCCAAATCATTACTCCTGTGAAATTTTACGGGCCCAGTTCGCACTGTATCGAGATTAAAACGCGTTTTGTCTGTGCGCATTTCGTGAGCTGGCTTTGGGTGTTAGCTAGTGGGGGCTTCGAAATAATTTCGACCACTTCGGTTTCTTTAACGCGCACTGACATCATACGGCACACGGGCGCCTTGCATATCGCCTCCCTGAAAATGCGACCGTCGTCCTCGAGATCAGCAGTCAATCACCCTATGCGTGCCGTACGTAAGACCTGTAAACTGCAGACATTACCTGATAAAGTCTGGACGTATTTACAAACCACTTTTTGTCTGCGCTTGCAGACCTGTAGCATGTCATTTTGATTCTCATATAAGGAATTTACTATAATTGCAGACAGTAAAGCAACAGATCTGATCATGAAATCGTTTATTAACAAGTGAGCAAAAAAATATACAACACACAATGTTTCAGTGTTTTCCGTTTCTTCTCACTGCTCTGCTGATTGACACCTTTAAGCAAAAAGTGAATCCTTGTGAGGCAATAAAAACGTATAACTGAGGCTGTCAGGGTAGCAGAATGGTCTAGGCAACCAATCTAACATTTAACCAATTGACTGCAAAATCTCGGCCACAGCTTTGGCATGCTAGCGTGTTACACTGAATTAAAAATTATGGGGTTCTACGTGCCAAAACCACTTTCTGATTATGAGGCACACCGTAGTGGAGGGCTCCGGAAATTTTGACCACCTGGGGTTCTTTAACGTGCACCTAGATCTAAGTACACGAGTGTTTTCACATTTCGCCCCCATCGAAATGCGGCCGCCGTGGCCGGGATTCGATCCCACGACCTCGTGCTCAGCAGCCCAACACCATAGCCACTGAGCAACCACGGCGGGTGTTACACTGAATAAACGAGTGAGTTTGTTTTCAAGGGCATTGTCCAGCTTATAGAACGATTCTGACGGATATAAAAGGCCCTCAAGGTCCCACTCTTTGGATGCCTCTGGTGGAAGCTCTCTGGGGATATTGCCTTTATGGTGCTTCGTAGTCTTCACAATGTGTGGGCAAAACACGCCTTCTCGCCACATAACCTGCAATGTAATAAACTAGCCGTGCGTCGCTGCGGTGCTCAACATAATTTTGGTGGTCCACAGCATCTCGCCCTCGAATGACGGAATATCGGGAGAAACGCTCCAAAACAGGCGACGAGACCAACTGACAGCGGAGGGCGCAGGCCAGCGCGGGAGTACCACGCCGTAATACCACGCCGCGAGCAGCAGCGCCACGTTCCCCCTGGTGGCATCGGTGCGCAAGGGGGTCACGCGCGCCCGAAGGAAAGCGCCGCCGGTATTCACACCTCCCCTTCTAGCTACCCTAACCGCGACATATGGGCTTCATTCCCATTGGCACCTAAGCTGTTTTTGTTTGTTTAGATCTGCTTGCCGCCTCTTCATTCAAAACAAACAGAACTTTAATGTTTGGTCAGGACATGTTTGGTGAAGCTTCTTGTCTTCACGGTGCAAGTTCCTTTCCCACTGTTGTCTCCTTTCTTCGTCTTGAGGGACGCTGAAGAAAGACTCCTTCGGCGCGTCCTTCACTCCGCACCCTGGGGTAAAACAGTAATTGCGCGGGCGACTAGGCATAGTTGCTTAGCATATCATAGAACGAGCACAAATGATGTCCGAGGACGTTGCAGGGACAAGTCGACAAACGTTGCACTCCACAAAAACAATCAAAATTTGGAGGACGCTTAAGCTTCGCCTTTAAGGGTGGAACGCAATTGCATTCAGAGATCCCCGACTGCTTCTCATGCTTCCGGGGCAACTGCAGCTTATATAACCATAATGTTTATCGGGAAACACTGTCGGCGAACGCTGTCAGCGAACGCTATGCACGACGGCAAGCTTTCTGGTAGAAACGCGCGGCCTGTCGCATGGGCAGCGAGTGCCATGGGGAGGTGTTGCAAGGAACCAGGCCTCTGAGATTTGCACCGACGCGCGCCAATCTCGGACGCCGTGGTTGGTCTATGAATGGTAGAAATGCTGGAAAAGAGGTTTGTGTTTGAGTTTCCGCGTAACAGAATTATGTTTTCTCGTACATTCAAATTACAGTCCGACGCTACCTAGTCAGTAGGCTGTAAATCGTAATTTATCATTTTTCTGACGTATTTTTACTTTGAGAAATTCAATTAGTTTAGTAACTTCTTCGTGCTAGACTAGGAGGGGGGGGGGTCGGCGTGGTTGGGTTTGCATGGTTTGGAATGCGTTTTGCTGAAATGACGGTCGACTCTGGACACGAGACGCCGACGCCGGATTTTCTGCGACACGGGGCCCTAAACGCTATCGCGTTAAAATCTAATTGATTCGCGCCCTCGTGTGAAGGCTGCAGCAAGCGAGTGACAGTGACGGGAGCGCACGGACTGGCACGAGTCCTAAGTGGAACAGGTGGAAACAGCACCAGCATCCCTAGCGGCCTCCGGCTCTGGCGACGTGAGCGGCTTTAGCTGGAAGCATGCGCCGCATAGGGCAGAAAGCACACTACCCAATATTCTAGTATACTATAGTGGAAGTCTGTGGGACTGTGATCAGTGCTGTGCGGACAACTTCGGTTCACATTTGGTGTGCGTTAGGTTAACTTGAATGTTGTGAACTTTTACATCTACCTAGTTCGCATCACAACTGTTTGGGTTTGTGTTAGCGTTCCGCTCGTTTCCGCTATTCTAAAATACTACTTTGCGCCGTACTTTGAATCATACGATAGCCGATCGCGTTGCATCGCTCGCTGACGCAAGCATATTACGCTATGCTAAATCTTTCTAGTCTTACAAGGACAGACTCTACAGTGAGTATGAGTGTAAAAGACTTGTTCCAAAGTATCACATTATCTTACTATTGTAAGACATTTTGTCAAGGCAAATTCTCAAAGGTACTGAAGCAGAACAATAAATGAATGCTAAGGCAACTGAAGGAGAACAACGAGTTCACACTTTAGAATATCTATGTGCTATCTAGGAGGCGTTTGGCTAGCGCCACCCAAGCCTCGCCTTGTTTGCACGACCATTATTTGTGCGGCTGACGTAACTGGTCGAGCGAGGCCCAATGTAACAAACGAGGCCGTGTTTTACCTTAAGCTATGCAATGTACCGTCTGCGTACATGCGGCTGCTATCGCGCGTGTGAGCACGGGGGCCTTCTGGGCTGTGCGCACTTTTGCCCGCGGCTCGATAGCGCCGGTTTAGGGACGTCGGGACGAAGTTTCCAAGTAAGTTGGAGAGTTTTCACCGTGATTCAGCCACCGTCCATGTGCGAAGGCGGCTGAATTGGTTGAAATGGTCCAGACCCGCCGTGGTTGCTCAGCGGCTATGGTGTTGGACTGCTGAGCACGAGGTCGCGGGATCGAATCCCGGCCACGGCGGCCTCATTTCGATGGGGGCGAAATGCGAAAACACCCGTGTACTTAGATTTAGGTGCACGTTAAAGAACCCCAGGTGGTCGAAATTTCCGGAGCCCTCCACTACGGCGTGCCTCATAATCAGAAAGTGCTTTTGGCACGTAAAACCCCATAATTTAATTTTTTAAGATGGTCCACGTCCGTATATGTGGCTTCGACTACGGCGTGAACGACCAGTTGTGGCAGTTTATGCTGAAAGTTTACTTTGGTTGATTCCTGTAATCTATTTTTTGTAATTCCTGTAAGCCGCAAGGTCTGTGCGCATGTTCATAGGGCGTACAGTGTGCCGGCGGAAAACACTCAGTGCGGTTAGGTTTAACGGTGGATTCGGTTTCACAGGTTCCACCAAGTATATGGTCTGGTTTTACCATGCCTTCAAGCTTAGACATATCAAGCGGCGGTACAAAATCTCGAATACCACACAGGACGCTCGTGCTGCGGCGGTGCTCGATGGCTTTGCATCTCCCCATTCTGCCGACTTGGAATAGGGCACACACAATTTCTTGCTGACTGGTGATCAACTTCCTATCCGTGGTAGATGTGGTGAAAGGCTGACTGTTTTCCACGCCCTTGTGAAGTGTCGGGAAGCAGAAATCGAGAGAGAAAAAAGCCCTTTCATTTAGCATATCGGCAGCGTATCCCATTACACCCAGCAATACTTGGCACATGCCCATTATACGATACCAAATCCGTTTAAAATTTTCGAATGACATTCGTACACTGCACACTATCAGTCTAAGAGTTACGAAGTACAGCCTCATCCCAGAGGCCGCTGATGCGTTAGTTGCATCTAGTATAGCACGTGTCTCCAGGCGCTTGCGTTCAAGGGTCCTGGTGAGGCCGTACTGTTACTGGCATTTACTGTTTTAGTATATCATCTCCTCAAAGTATATGTCTTATGTTCATAGTACACCTCGCACAGGTCACTGTCTTTGTTTTCATACGTATATATTTTACATAGTTTACAACGACTGCTTTAGGCCCCTGTACAGCCACGTTACGTCTACCCTTTATCACTAACCGCATGATCGACTATCATGCCAATGCTTGGCGCTCTGTGGCCATCATTGGCCATTGCGCCATAAAACCTTACATCATCATCATCATAATCATCATGGTTTTGCATCTCCTAAGCTTCATCTTAAGGTTGCATCTCTTGAGGCTGTTCCCACGGTAGCCTTAGACGTTGGCCGCTTTCATCAATTAGTTCAGATTGTCAGGGTCAGGTAGTGATCTCCGCGGTAGCTGTCACCTCGAAGCGAGCTCCTTTGTTTACGCGTCACAGTCTATGTTGGGCCCGGGCGTCGTCTGGGCGCGCGGTGATGAAAGGACTGCCTCGTGGAAAACGTCTGATGAATGCTCATCCCCGCATTGAGACGTAACAATACATTGTATTTACCCGCGTAATCATCGCACTTGCATAATGCTCGAACCCCCACATAGTCCACTTTCTTTGTCGAGTAATCATCGTAGCCTCGACAATTGCTGCAGTGAGTGCTATCTGCTTGTTGGCATGCACGGCAGCCGATCGAGCAGTTTCCCGCCATTACATGCACAACTGCGCACATGCGCTCCAAAGTCTCCAATTTCCGCAGAAAAAAATACGAAAAAGAAAAATTGACGGCTTTCAAAAATACTGTTGCGCATGCGCGAACACGCCTGTCACGAGCGCCCTCTGGATGGTTGGATACGAGAAGCGGACGAAAAACCAACGCAGGCCTAGCTCGCCTTGACACGCCGTTTTGTGCAACGTTACTAGAAAGAATTTAAGAGCGTTGGTTTTGTGGTACTTTTGATCGCGCTATTTTCGTGAAAAGGCCGGCTAGTTGTGTCGCATATGAGTGCACAAATTGCTTCGCTGGCAAACGGAGAACAAGTTTATTTCGGTTTCCATCCGAGAAGAGCTATCCGCCGAGGAAAGCAGCATGGATAAGCGACGGTCGGAGACGCCATCCCAGCACACAACTTGCGCTATACCTCGCTCCTCGCAGAGCCAGTTTTCATCGCACTATATACTTGCGGCTATATACCTCAGACTCTGCCCAGGCAGCGCTGCGGAAAATCCCGTCACCAGCGCCCCCATCGCAGCCTTGGCACGAACTGAGTAGCGCAAAAAGAGCTGTCTGCAAGCGAAGGTGCACAGGCCACAATGGACCCTCCTCTTTCCGTTGTGTTGAGGCACGGTTTCCTAAAAATCGAGGATCTGGAAAGCTTCTTCCGCCCATCCACGCTTCGGAAAGGGAGGAAGCTCAGTAGGGTGAAGTACGTGTACAATATATAAAAGAAGTCTCGGGTGTTTTTTCGGCGTGCTGCAACTCGCACATACAGAGAGTATCACGTTTGTTGATAGGCATATGAGCATAATAATCGAAGCATTTGATATTGATTCATATTGAAAATGTCCTGAACACAAGACTTAAGTGTCTCCTATATTTTTATGCATTTTATCGTAATGTTTTTTCTCGCAATTATTTACAGAGAGTAAATCCTTCCATAGCCCTTTTTTAGGGCAGCAAACAATTTTTTTTCTAAGGCAGCAAGCAGCGTGCGAACATAACGAAAGTAGGCTTCCTACAGTGCCTGCGCGCCGCATCTTTCTGTCTCGCAGGAGCTACAGCATCGCACAGTACCTTTGAATTTTTCGCAGACGCTTCAAGCAACACAAGCGCGCAAATAAATGTAAATATACCCGACATTTTTTTTTACACACGTGCGTTACTTCGCAATTACTCACCCAGTGCTCCTACAGCAACTTTATTGCTAACATTTGAAAAACGCAGTCGAGCAGGCTCAGCACATTGCGAAACATGCTTGTTGTATCGGCGCAGGACATACAAAATACCGAAACTAGAAATGAGCTCGCGATACAAAGATGCTCTAGAACAGGATTTTGAATTCATGAACGAACCAAAATGTTTGGTTAAACTGACCAGCCAAATCTCTCCGTTCCACTTGTTGATTCAAGCGGAGGCGGACGTCTGTTAACAGGTGGAACTATCGGTGGCACATACGCAGGATGGTTTGCAACGTTGTTTTTTCTGCTGCCAACGAAGTGGCGGCTGCAGATTCTCGAGTTTTGGCTCGGTTGCCGCGGTCCTCCCTCAGGGCTACGCACCACAATTACAGCAGAACAACATTATCGCACTTTCTCATGCGAGCCACTGTGTTGAGGGGAATGCAGGTAATTCAATTACCCAACACGTTGAACGGCCCGTATCCAGCGCTCTCTCATTTCCCCTTCATACGATCGCGATGGAAATCGGTAAAACCGAACGTTGTTATTCAGTCCTTCACGTTCATGGCAATGTACAACACAACAGTAGCGTCGATTGCGGCGTTTCTTCGTAGCGCGCGGAGGCATCGAGGTTGCCGTCGTTTCCTTTATCAGTCTGACGAGTGAGCCAGCAAGCGCTTTATGGCAGTTAGGCCATAGAGCACCTATTCGACGGCGTGTCCGACTAGCGGAGAAATTCATAGCTCTCTGGGTGTTAAATGCGCAAAACACTCGCACAATGGACCTAAATCTAGTTAAATCGTTGTTTCGCAGTCGCTAGCTGCATAGGCAACTCAGCAAGGGAGTCGGGCTTCGCACTACTCAATTACTGCCTCTTCGCACCGGCAGGTGGCGCTACGCGTTTTGCAAAACTCCAGAGTCTGACGTCTATTACGGATAGGGCGAAAAAGGCCGACAACACGTGCACAATTTACGCTATGTAGACTGATGACTTTAAGAAAAAAGTAAATTTGGCAAATAATTCACGTGTGCAGTTCCAGCTTGTGTAGAGCGAGTTATCTTATTCCAAAGGCCAGTGCGAGGACTTGGCTAGACGCCTGCGTCATGGGGAGGTTGAGAAACAGTCCTTCGCGAAAGCAAGGAAAACGGCTGTCGGCGAAACTTGGGAAACATCCGAGGGCTGTGCGCAAGGCTATGCGCGAGCGCTTGCGACGGCCATTAGAGACCTTTAGCTTGTACGCTATTCCGGTAAATGGGAGCGGTTTGGGCGGATTACCGGATGGTCGGGGCGTAAACGTGAGCGGTGAAGCCGCCTGGTGTTGTAGAGCTCAACCAGACAAACGCATGGCTAAAACTGCAGTAACTCACCATATCCTGCTCGCCACTCGTGCAAATTTTTGGCAGCGGCGTAATTGTGAACACGATTACGCCACTGTCGAAAATTTACGCCAGCAGCTAAGCAGAATATAGTAATTAGCTCTGTGTTTGTGTGGTTGAGCTTTGCGCCACCAGCTGGCGCCACCAATCTGGCCGCTCACGTTGACGCCCCCGCTAAACCGGAAAACCGCCCGCGCTTGCCCGAATACCGGACACGCTAAAAGTCTCTATTGTGATCGTTATATAACGCTTTCACGATAAGTGCTAGTAGCGGTGAGCGCGTGTATATTTCCTAAGGCGAACGTTCTGCGCTGCCGCTTCTTTTACCATTTCACTGTATCTCATCCCCGAAACTCGAATGACGCGACCTCCAATACCATGCCCGCCGGCTGAGCGGGTTCTCAAGCGGGTGCGCCAATGCAATGCACCTGCGACAGCACGGCACGTACGCCGCAAGCGTGCGCGGTTTCTGTCCCAATCATAAAACAGCCTAACCAAGTGTACTATGCTGTCTATTTTGTAGGGGTGAGCGAATAGTAACTTTACACCGAATCGAATACTGCCATAGACAAATCGAATAAGACATTATTATATACGATATTCAAATTTCCCACACCCCTGCTAGGATTTCATTGCCGGAAAACTTATCTTCACAGTACACCTGCAACCTTCGAATTTACAGCTGCTATCCCATGATCGAGTTCTACGACTAATATATTTGGGTTAACAACCAAATAAGACGACATCAGCAATTGACAGATGGCAAACGTTGAAACAAACCCATACAATAATTTTTTTTATGTATGCACATATGCATATTCATCATGTCATTGAGTGACACTCATCAGTTCAATCATTTTTTTTATGGGGTTTTACGTGCCAAAACCACTTTCTGATTATGAGGCACGCCGTAGTGGGGGACTCCGGAAATTTCGACCACCTGGGGTTCTTTAACGTGCACCTAAATCTAAGTACACGGGTGTTTTCGCATTTCGCCCCCATCGAAATGCGGCCGCCATGGCCGGGATTCGATCCCGCGACCTCGTGCTCAGCAGCCCAACACCATAGCCACTGAGCAACCACAGCGGGTTATCAGTTCAATCATAATGCCTTCTTTTACTCCTGTTTTTATCTGCAGAGAATACAGTGACACGCAAGCAGTATTCTTTGTGTTGCATTCCTTCCTTCATGCGTTCGCTTGTTGAGTTCTTCATGAATAAGTTCCTTAGGAAATGGGAACGCATGAAACGCGGATGGATTCTGTGTAATAATAATTAATTGTAGGACGCATATCTGTGCCAAATGTGTTACGTCTCAGCACGGCCAAGGACATTAAAGGAGTACCGACACAAAATTCTGAAGTGGAGATAAAGCGTGAGATCAATTTATGTGGGTACACGCATCGTCTGTTAAATCTCAATAGCGAATATACAGCTTAGAACATAATTAAAATTCATTTTAAAGTACGTGCGCGCAGCCAACCGCAAAACGCAGCACCTCGCGACATCGACATCAAGGAAGGATTGTAAACATTGGTTGTAAACAACCGAGAAAACGCTGCGTCACGAATTTTCGTTGGCTGCTATGCTGCTTGCATGTGCTCTTCTCAGTTGTTGCTTGTAGTGGGACGCTCTCCGTGCCGCTGCAAGTGCAGAATTAAGCGGCAGTTTCTGTCGTGTCCGCAGCTTTCCCTAACTATCAGCTTAACTGCGCTGCACTGACCATTGCGAGGGTCTTGAGGTATGGTGGCTTACTTGAGGTTCGTCCTCGCTGTCACCGGCCGCAGTATCCGAGTCGCTGCTTTCTATTGGGTCGAATCGAAAGTGATTGGCCCCGTCTAATACGGCGGCGACTCCCGCCTGCAGGAAATCGCGGCCCCTGGACGACGAAAACGACGACGACGATGGTGGCGAGGACGTCGCAAAGCACGTGCAGGCGTAGCAGATGAACTAGCAACACGACACGCTGGCGTGCGCGTCAGAAAATACGTCAGAGGTTTATGCGATCACGAGCCAGCTCGTTGCTCTCTGAAACTTGGACTGGTCGCTATAAACAAGACTCCAAACAATTACCCGTCGTGCTCTGAAATAAATAATGTTTCGTGCCGTGATCACTGGGTCATTAGCTACTTATTAAAGCAGAAAAAAAAACCAGCTCGATTTTTTTCTGTCAGTACACCTTAGACGTTTGCCACAAGGCGACCCCACCCATCCATCAGCGTCTATCCAGAAGTCAACGCAGCGTTGACACCGACTGTTGATGGGTCCACAAAAGGTCCCTACCACTACAACTAATGATAGAAGAGGGCCAACGTCGAGTGCTACCGTGGGAATGGCTTCGACCATGGAGGAAGGAAACTCGGGAGGGGCCCTGACATCACTCTTTGTGAAGCTAAAGTGAAGCCGGAAGTTGGCGTTGCTCCGCCTATCGGGCCAGCTCTCCTCTCTTGTTTACATTTCTCGAGAAACCGCGCTGCGCGCAACCGGGCGGCTCGGACGCGTGCGCTCCGCAGCAATACTAAACAATCGCGATGTCTCTTTGCATTACCGTTACCGAAGTCATATCAAAAGAAGTTCATAATGAACTTCGCAAATTGAGCCGCGAGGTCGAATCGGCTGCTTTTACCGGCTTTTATGAAAATAAGCATGCCTTATAAGGCCAGCGAACTGTTCTCATCAGCCGCAGGTACCGGCCGCTGCCCCAGTTCTTGTGTGTTTTTATAAAAAAAGGTCACCTATCGCTGCCTTCTACTTGCTTTTCTCTGCTTGGGCTTCCTGGGGCCCCCAGACGGACTTGCGAGCTAGACGCCTGGCGATACGAAAAAAATGTACGCATTCTTACTGCACTGCAAGAACACACTGGAGACACGTACGACTCACCGACCCATTTGCGATCCATTTAGAGTTTATGAGCACAAACAAATTCTCGCTTGAGGAATTGTCGTGCTTTATTGAACAAAATTCGGGTGGCCGCGCATCACTACGACAGCGCGCCGGCGAGGAAGCAGAATATGTCATTTTTTTACTCCGCGTTTAGATTCATTGACTGCGGCCGGAGGTGCCTTCTTACCGCGGTAAGTGAAGCATCACGGAACCAAAGTTTTGCGACAGCCGGCGCACGGTGCAGAACAGTACGCGCGTAGAACCGGCCTACGTGCGACCATGGAACAGCCGTTTGATGTGTTCGCAGGCGTACGTTCTGTGGGGCCTTGCCGACCCTTGCAGCGCATCCGCTAACCTTCACTTCCCTGCGCTTCTCGCGTGCACAGATAACATACGCCTGCGGTAGGGAGGATTCGTTCCTAAAGTCAAAGCAACCGCTTCTTTTCCATCTTCCAGGATGAAGCGTCGGCTGGCAGGCGCACGGTGCCGAGGGCAGCAAAATGCACATATTCTGCGTAACGCTCTATCAGCACGTGTATTGAAGTACACCTGTGCAGGTGTGCATGAACCTCGAACGCGCTTTGCTTAAAAGACTCCGTGCTGTCGCGAGTACTGCGAGGAACAAGCAACAGTTAAGCAACATGTGTTTTAATATGTACAAAAGCAAGTTCTTACTGAACACGAACTATGCATTCATAACGTACGTTCTACGTGCCGCAAATGCACCATGCGCTGTCAAAAGCAGGAATCACTGACCATTAAGGCGTTCATTGTACAGATTCCGAAACGCGTCGGTTTCGGCCTGCGATTGCACGTTAGCATGATTCCGACAAAGAGGGCAAAATTTCCCGCGGATATTCCTTCGCCCGTTGTCATTGCCGTGGCGCGGTACATTGCGTACAGCGTTGCATGCGCGTTAATTTCACGAACTTTAGTTCCTCCTGTCCCACCTGGCCACAGCAACATCAGGGAGAGCATAGTCCAGATAACACAGCGCAACAAAACACGGAGACCAACGCAAACCTGCCCGCACGGCGCCTTTGCCACGGTACGAAACCTACGGAGCAACACGTGTCAGCGCACAGGACCATAACAAGGCCGCCATTGTGGCCCGAAAGGCGTGGCCACCAGAGCAAAGAAATTAAAAAACAGCAAAAAAAGGGAGAACCTACTACGTCTCCTCCACACTTTTCTCCTAGCGCGCGGGAGGGGTAGGGCCTCTCCTCAGTTTCCTTCCTCCATGGCTTCGACCTTGGATTCCCAGGTTGCTGTCCTGGGCCCTATTCCATACCATCGGAGGTAGAGCGGGGCGACCGATTCGATGATTGCGATTGGCCGTAGACATCAGATCCCCCAGTGGAGTCGGCTAGGGAAGACGACGGTATTAAAAGCGAGACCTTTCGTGCAGTGAGGCCGACGTGTCCTGGGGCCCTATAACGTAAAACTATTCCGATATGATTTTATTCCAATCTTCTGACGTCAAATTTGCGTAACCACCGACGCAAGCATCGGGCGGTGACCCGCAGGGTTGTCTGAACAGACCAATCAAACGCTCTCCTCATTTATAGGAGGTCACTTTTTTTTGCTTTAAAAACGAATAACATTGCCTACAGTGACCGGTTTCTTTTATCTAATTGGCTGACAAAAGGTGAGGAGCACGATCAAGTGGAGAGGGATTCGATGGGGCCGAGCCAGTGCACTGAAAATCGATAACCGGATCAAGAGGGTGGTGCCGGCGTCTGCGATTGGTCCGCTTTTCCTTACTTAGCTTGCGGTGGCTGGCCGAAAATCGCGGCGGCATGCAACGGAAGGTTAAGAATGCCGCTAAAACGGATCCTCAGCAAAGAAGAGCTGACAGAGCGAGGTTGTAAACGTGCCAGAAGTGCTTGAAAACGTTACACGGGTATGCAAAAAGGTTTATTGTGCGCAAATAAACCCATGCTCTTCGGCATGTGCGAGTAGCCAGTGCCTGAGCGATTGGCGGCAGCCATCTTTTATTCCTTTCAGAACGGGGCAGCCTGCGGCTAATCAGAAAAAAAAATTCAGTTTTGTTCGGCATATTAATGCATCTTTAACGCATACACGTCACTTTGACGCAGTGAGTTTTCGCGGTTTTGTGACGTCGCGTGACAGGCAGGTGAAGTGGATGCATCCTGAAAACTCTTGACCAATAGCCGAGGGTTATTAGCTAAAAGGCGTCGAATCAGAAATAACTTATTTTTTTTCCGGTCCAATGATGCATAATCAGTGTGTACGTGTCATATCAGATGGGGAGCTATCGCGGTTTTCGGGACGTCGCGTGACAGACAGGCGAAGTGGGGGTGGTTCAAAAAAGTTTTTGACCAATCGCGGTGGGCTGATTGCATGCAGCAGTGGAATAGAAAAGTTTGGAATAGCTTTACTTTATAGCGCCCCTGATGTGAACTCTGACGTTTAACATGCTCCTACCTTGAGTGGGCTTCCGTAACTGGAGCCATGTAACTAATGTCAAATAAACCCTTTTTCCTTAATTTCTAGTACTGGTCGTACTCGTCGATGATATAAGTAGTATCCTTCTCAAGTTTCTCTCACAGCCCATCCCACACCAATAGCAAGCTAAAAGCATACATGCACGTGGACGAAGGAATCGGAAATAATTCTGCACCATTGCTGCATGAGGTATGGACGACCGCACGCCAAGTTTCATCCTAGACTAGACGCCAGCGCTCGTTTCTCCCCTGGCGGAACGATTTCATCTCCAACGGGTGTAGGTTTCCGCCGCCGCTTCCCTTAGCGGTCGCGCCCGCGTTCAGTTCGCGCTGCGCGCGAAACGTCTCTTGTTTGCGAGGGCGCCTCTTCGGATGACCGAAAATTATTATTGTGTTGTTAACTGTCACGACAGCGATGTAAACACGAAATGGTTGATGCCACCAGTGAAATTCTGCCGATTCACAAGAAAATGGTACGAAAAAAGCAGACGACACACATGGATTACTGCGGTGCGCCGAGCGAAGTAAACAACTGGCAAACGAAGCGAGCTCGTTCATTGATCACTCCTGAGTGTATGACGGTTTTTATATGTAACCCACATGAATTTAATAATTACTCGGTACATAATCCTTTTATTCATATAAAAACTTTTGTTCGACGAGCGCTTGTCCTGTCTTCTTTCTCGTGTTTCGTTTATGTGTGCGCTGCCCAAGAATGGAAACCACTTTTGTATGCGCTAGCAGTGGCCGAAGTTCACGCGTGCCGAGAAATTGAATATGTGCACGATGCATTGAACATGACCGGAGTTCATTCCCGCTTCACCACTGCACCGATCGATCGAGTTACTGGACGATACGCGGCCCGCGTCTTGGTCGCGCCGGCATTGCTGAAGCAGGAATGATTACTAATACTTTCAACTTCCGTCTCTTGAGCACTGTTAAAAAATGGCCAAGCTGTCTACATTGCTGCTTCTGTTCCATATTGTAGGGGACGCACTAGTTAAAGTTGTGTGCGCATGTCGTACTTGTGCTATGCAGCGATATATTTTGTTTATTTCCGCACAGTGTCGATGGAAGACCGTTGTCGCCATCAGAGACAACACGGATTTGTAGCAAACATATTGTGAGAAACTGCAAAAATGACTTTAGCTCATATGTGCCGTATGTATGTGCTGACGATTTTTCCGGCGGTACATACGATGTCGTTTCCAATCACCTGCTCAGCGTCACTTACATGGTTAAGCAGACGCTGCCCTTTCGTCGCATTGCAGCCATAAAAATAATCGTCAAGCCTACCGATCTTCTTAAAGGCAAATAGAAGCGTGTACAGTCTGTTTCACACTTAGGGGAAAACTGGGAACGTATTGCATCGCGATGCGGCAAGCAATGCAGTCGTGCGGTGGCAGCAGCTCGAGCAGGCGCAGACGCTCGAGGGGCGGAGTCGTGATCTGCGTCGTCTGCTACGGCGGCGCGCGCTGGCCGCATTGTCGGGAAGCGGGCTACTGTCAGGGGCAGTGTATACGTATATTTCTTCACAGTGTGTGCTACCGTAATAAGCAGCGACAAGACGCACCAAGATGTGCGCGCAACGTGTTCAGTCTTTGTTTGAATCGAAAGGAAAACAAAGCACTCAACAATGATAACTATGGGAGTCGAACACGATGAAACAAACGCATACGATTAAATGAATGTTTTTGGTTCAGACAATGAGCTGGAAATGGTTTTTCTAGACAATCATTCGCTACACCAGACAGACTCTGCCCGCCGGCGGGGAATTGGATACGTCACGCTCGCAACTTCAGTTAGTATCTCGTCATGTCCCCAGCGGCAGCGATGACAGCGCTCATCCTGGAAGGCAGTGAAGTGCAGAATGACTTGATCAGGGATGTGTTCATTCGCAGCACGTCTCAGTCACGGACGATGGTGGATCGAAGCCTATCCTCGGGCGACTGATAGAGGGGACGGTGCGCCAGCGATACTTTCAACGAGCCCCAGACATTTTAAATGATGTTGGCGCCCGGGGATTGAGGCGGCCACTCCAAGAGAGTGACTGCGCGCTCTTCTAGCAGTTGTTGCACCACACGAGCAGTGTGGATCGGCGACCTATCGCGTTAGAATATATAGTCGCCTTCCAGAAACGGGCCGTCAAGAATGTATGGAATCAGTACGTCGTCTATGACTGCCCTGCAGCGATGAACTTACCTTCGAGGCGTATCAGTTGGCGTCGCACAACGCATAGTAAAGAATACCGGCTCATTTCACGCCGTAGCGATGAGATCGGCGCCCTGCAACTGATAGTAGAACGTTTCCCGACAATGCGGCCAGCGCGCGACGCCGTAGCAGACGACGCCGTTCAAGTTCCCGCCCCTCGAGCACCTGCGGGAGCTGCTGCCGCCGCCTGACTCAAGCGCTCGCCGCATCGCGATGCAATGCGCTGCGAGTTTTCCCCTAAATGTGAAACAGACTGTACACCGCCCTTCGAACGAAATCTCCACGCGCACACACGTCGGCACACACCGCGCGCGGCGCGAAACGTGCCAAAACACGCGCAGTGCAGGAGGCAATCAAGGCGGCACGAACGAGAGATGG
The DNA here is from genome assembly GCF_023375885.2 of Dermacentor andersoni. Lineage (NCBI taxonomy): Eukaryota > Metazoa > Arthropoda > Arachnida > Ixodida > Ixodidae > Dermacentor > Dermacentor andersoni. The sequence continues at coordinate 122,479,135 of NC_092814.1, read as the reverse complement.
GAGAGGGGTACCACCCGCTAATAGAATTTTGCTTCGCATGCGGCGCTCTCAACGCCGGCGCAGCAGCGCCGCTCTCGGTGCCGTTCTTGTCTATAAACAAGCATGAGGCAATCCCGGAGTTCATGTCCCGGAGTCCTGCCGTCTGCGCCTCAACAGTGGGCCGTGCTGACCGAAAATCTCCGCTATTTATGACATTTGTATTCTGGCTGGCGCTCGGGCACTGCAAATACTGATGACAAGCATTGTAGGGACTTGTCCGCATGCTTCGACACGGCGACGAGAGCCAAAAACCATTCTGCCTGCTCGTGGAACAATTGGAAACACGACGGCTTTCGAAAGGGAGAGAAGGCAACGCCCCTCGCACACGAGAAGGGAAGCAGGCTATCGACAGAGAGTATGGGCACTTTCCGGCTGCGTCCGCTTACCTCGACCTTTGTGTGGATAGCGTCTGCTCATATTCCTTCTGCTTTTGATGCATTTTTGGTGATAAGGAATTTCTGTTAGTGCGGGGGAAGGAGACATCCCTCGCCGCCGCTACCGTAACTGTATCGCACAAGGTGAACATTTGAACGATTCCCCGGCAGGCGGAGCTATCATCAGTCGGCGTTCCTGGAAGTGATCACCCTCTTATGTATACTAGCTCAGATCAACGCTGCTTAGCTTCAGCGATTGCAGGAGCCGGCACTCTAGTACCAAAACATGACCGATGACCTAGGAACATTTGTTCGCCACCTTAATCCACATTCATGTTCATGCAGTTTGCAAACAGCACGGAAAAAAGAAAAAAAAAAAAGAGCGGCGCCCCTTACATAAACGAAATGTTTTGGGATGCATGAAGCTAATATTACTATAGTTGGCTGCATGCAAAGCTTTTCCGCCGCGCATGTATATAAGAATCCCCCATTTAGGAAGCACTGAAAGGTGCGCCAAATGGGCTCTGCGTATAAATCTTCAAGCACAATTCCGCAACAGTTATGCTTGCTGTTGCGCAATACTCTCGACCTAGGCCGCTTGGCGTCATACTTAGTATTGCTTATTTTACTCAATAAGAAAACAGAAAGGGTGGGGATGGCTAGTGAAATGCTCAGCAAATAAAATACCTTCGAAAAAAAATGGTAAAACCAATTGCGAATCGAGTCGACCGTTCTCAAATACGAATAAAAAGGAGATGCATACAGAAGCAAATATTTTCGAATGTGAGCTATTTCTACCTATTGATTACAAGCTCATTGGTATGATGTTCGAACTTTGACACAAATTAGATTCTTTCTCAAAAGCTGTTAAGTCACCCTCAGCTGTCCAGACATACTCTCAGCTCGCGCACAACGCCTCAGTGTTGCGTTTCGTTGCTTGAAAGAGTTTATTTTGGTTTGAATGAGGGACACCTGGATCTCGGCGTCAGCCAATACACTTTGTTTTTTGATCTCAAGCTTCTTCAAAGAAGCCGCGGCACGCCTCCTTTCCCGTTCATTCCTCAATGCGTCAGTCCTTTCTGTTCTCGTCCTCCTTCCGACGCAAGTTCGCTTCACGAACCATCCTCTTGGTCAGTTGTACAGTGAACGTACGATTTTCAGTACTCCCTAGGGGCCCCGAAAACATCCGAAAAATCGGGCAGTTCGACAAAATAAATGCGTCATTTACAGCCATTAAAGGACCCCCGAGACGGTTCGGATAAATTTTGTAGACGCGTAGGGTACAGCTAAAGTTAATAATTCGCACCACAATTTGTGTGAAACGTCTCATATTAAGAGAGCTACAGACGATTACAAATTACCCTCCTCCACAGTCATGCATTTTCTCCTCAACTCGTTGGCCGAGTGATCAGGGCTAAGCTCCACCTTCACTGGCTCTGCGTCATGATGGCACGTCGTGTCGTCGACTTCCGTTTCTCTAGAAGTGAGCTCGCGAAGCCTCTCCAAACTCTCCGCCAGCTGTTTGGCAGTCGACCCCAAGCGAGAGCTATCGAAGCAGCGTGCGTTGCGAGCATCCTGTCGCCGCGCCGAACGTGTCTGGTATTCCGGTAACCACAGGCGAGCTGGGTGTTTCGACGGATGGCTGGAGACAAACTCAAGCTGATGAAGGAACTTTAGCGTAGACGTACGTGAGCGGCCTGATCGGTCTGCACTGTCAAGACACCAGGGGGAGATTCTGTAACAGTCCACCTAGTGGACTGTCCATTTCGGCCGCTGCTGATTGGATGCAGCTGTACGAGAGAGGAGAAGACGATCGGCCCTAGCCAGTCAGCAGCGGCCGAAATGGACAGTCCACTAGGTTAGGGTGGCTAGAAGGGTGGCTAGCCACCCTAACTAGGTGGACTTCTGCAGAATAATCCCCCTGTTGGCGCAGAGCTTAACCAGCCAAACAAAGCGCTAATATTGCTCTAACCAAGTGTAAAACATTTTAAACATTTACAAAAACAACGTATCACGATTACACTACTGCGAAAAACTTACACCAGCAGCAAAGAAGAATACATTTCGTTACTGCTACTGTATGTGGTTGAGCTCTGTGCCACCAGGTGGCTGCACCGTGCAGACCAAGGAGGTTTTTCTTCAACCTCCTTGGTGCAGACCCTTCACATTTGCGCTCCTGCTCATTCCGTGAAACGACACGTTCAAACGGCCAGGCCCTGTCCCCTGGCGCTTGCGTTTACCCTTCATGCAGTCGGTTGCATTCGGCACCGGACGACGTCTGAGCGCGCTGAATGCCGCCGGTCGCGTCGGCGCCAGATGCCGCCGGACTGTAGAGGGTCGTGTTTTCGCCAACGTAACGTCGCCATGACGCGCGCGCGCTCGCGTTACGACGGAGTGTATTGCCCCCTTAATACAGGACTCGCAAAACGCTATTGCGTTAGTAATCTTCCGGTGTAAAGTGACGGCCGCAGACAGGCAAATCCTGGCGCCGATCGGTTAGCGGCAGTCCGATGCGCTACAGTCAGTCCGCTCGTCTGCTGCCTTGCAGAGGGACATGATGTCCCAGCTTGACATATTGCCAGTCGCTACGTTTGCGTCCACAACGCAACAAAGTCGAATCATAATGCTCGCGAAAAGCCTGAGACCGACTCTGCCCGCGGAGTTCTCGTCAAAATGGAGCACGTTGTAACACAAGCAGACAACGCTTGCAGTGTGCCGGAAGTGCCTAAGTGTAGTGATAACTTGTTCTTGTGCATTCTCTTTCTGTTACTTTCTTTTTATAGAAACAAATTGACTAACATTGCAACTATTACGAACATCATTCGTTCACCATAAAGATGGAAAAATTATCGGTGACGCGCCCTGGGCAGCCGATCGGATAGCTCGCCCCTACTGACGTCAATTGGGTGATTTACGTCATATGGGTAGGGGCGGCTGAAAATTCCACCGACCAGTATGCTGTGATCGGCCGCGATGTACATTTTAAAAACCTTATAATAAATTACACGCTTTACGCGGAGCACTTAGATGTGTCAATCAATGATAAGAAGGAACTACTCTATCGACTCAGTACGTTTGTACAATATCGTCAAAATCGTTTCAGGGTCCCTTTACGGGCTCAAATCGCCACAAGCACATACGAAAAACCTCTGAATGCGTGCCAGTACACTTATTAGGCGTATAGGTGCTCGTACTGTGACAGGAGATGGCGAGTGTACACGTGTATAATTAAGGAATACATACTACGTCCCTGACAATTGCCCCTTCCGACACTTGTTATGCTTCACTGCAATACTTTTTGCGTATGCTTCACTACATAATACTGTACTAAGGCGAAGATAGCTTTCAGGAACCTGCCTTATGCAACTCGCCGTGCTTTCCGAGCTTCGAAGCTAATAGCGAGGACCACAAAGGCGGAGTCGCATTGTTGATAGTGGCAAATTCTTTCAATGAAAAACACTGCACCGGACGGCAAGAAGCGTAACAGCGAACGTCGAAGCAGCTGGGCCTAGCGCTGCCGCGATGGTGGCTACGGCTGCAAGCGGATCTGCGTGCGAGAGCGCCGTTCGAGGCGGCGAGATAATCAAAATGGCGGTGGTGGTGGCTTTGTTTGATTAATGCCATTTCGCATCTTCGGTCACGGCAAAAAGTCCGGAAAATTGGACGGCGAAGGGTGCTTGCGTCCAAAATGTCAGACGTTGACTCTATGGAATACGTGGTGGTGCCGCGAAGCCGTCAGAATTATCGAGCGTCCGGAAAGTCGGTCGTTGACTGTACACTGGCACATCCTCCAGCCGACGACACGGCGTCAAAGTTGATTCATTACGATTCCTCTTTGTTACTCGAGCCAGCATTACCGCGACTTTCGTTCCCTTTCAATAAAATTAGAGCTAATTTTCCGTGATAGAAGCATAAATTCCCTGAGTATTTCCAGACTATTCAACATCCCTGAGAATTCCCGGTTGGTAGACACCCTGTATTAGGACAAGGGGAAGACAAGGTACTGTGCAGTGCAACCTCATCGTAGCGATATGACTCACGAAAAAGACCTGTTACAGAGGGCAGCGGGAACCGGAAGCCCAGTTTGAACGCGTTGATGTCTCGGCTCCACTCTGTGTGTCGTCGCTGTCTAGACTCGTAAGAAGCGAGTTCATGTAAACGCGGTCACGCCGGGCTCAGTCAGCCTGATTTCTGACTCGAACCGCTCACGCCGGGTTCATGTAAACGTGGCCTTTGTCGTGGTAGTCATGCAGTGGTCGGTGTGGACACTCATGACTGACACCGGCACAGTAGACAAAATAAAAGGAACACTCAGGAGGTCACCGTGCACGAAAAGTTGCGTTTTAGCATAGTTAGGGTGGCCACCCTAGCATAGTTTGCAGCAGTTCGGGTAGGGTGGCTAGCCACCCTAGTTCGGGTATCAGAACGCAGAGCCAACTCGCCACGCCGCAAAGGAAAACACAGATAAGCACAGAGTGGTTAGCGTCGCTGTCAGCGCTGCTATATTTAGCGAGAGAACTTGTATCTTTAACGAGGCGTATGTTTTTCGCATCAAATTTATAGAATAATATTTTTATGGAAAGAACATTAATTATAATAGCTACGAGCGTAATTAGAACTTACATTATTGTATTTGTAAAATATGCCAAACGCCGCTGAACGCGCCTCTGGCGGCTACTTAAAAAGACCCCTTATTGTTCGTGTGACACGACCACAATTTCCTTGAGGACGTTTAGGCAGGAAGTCTCGCGCTCCATTATCCTAAAAGAGTTCGTGGGTGCCCATGTGACACGGGCACTACAAAAGCGACTTTTTCGAGCAGTCGGGCCTGGCCACCCCGCTGTTCCACGCGACCTGAAGGCGCGTTATAGTCCAACGTAATCGGCGCGCGCCGCTCGACGCCGGGCGCGTCGGAGCGCGTTGGCTGCGACAGTGCGTCGAACCATGGGTCGAACTATAGACTCAAGCTGTTCTCGCCAGAGAGACGTATACCGTGTGCGCGCGCTCACGGTACGTCGGACTATATTTTGCCCTTAACAGTGCCGGTGACAACCTTTCCTGAAGAAGTCACTCCATAAACGAACTGTCTTTTTTACAGCGAAGCTGTATATATGTAGTGTTCCATGCATTTTTGTTCTCCTTGAACAAAAAGTATCATTATCAATGGCTTATACCCCCGTATGCATTCATGCTCTCGTAAGCAAGCAAACAATGCAATGGCTCATAGCCCCGTAAGGCAGAGGCTACAAGCACTCAGCAAAGTGAAGCGAACAGTGCTTAAATTCTTTCTAATCACACATCCAACACACAGAACAGCATGCCGAAAACTCATTATCAATGGCTCATACCCCCGCTCATACCCCAGTAAGCAAGCAAACAATGCAATGACTCACAGTCCTGTAAGGTTCATGGCTACCCACTTTGCGTGAATTATCTGCGATGACACTACCCCTGTTGTCGTTGTCGGTGATTTCAATGTGGATGTGTAGATACCTAAAAGGGAGCGCTTTACGCGTTCCGTGTTGCAGATATATTTCTTGCGATGCCACACTGATCCGGGCCAACCGACCACCCAGCGGCGTACGTCCATCGATTTGACATCATCAAAGAATGTGATTGCAGTTGCGCGTGAAATAATGACCACAGATCAAGACAATAACTTAATGTGCGTACCTGCCGTCACGATGACCACCTATCAAGACAATAAATGAGCTCGTACCTTTCTTCAAAATTATGTGTCACCTCCGTGTCGTGTGCTAAACAGCTTCGCTGGTAAACCACCTTCACAGAGTGGAATGGCTCAATTTTTTCTGTTTACTTACTCGCTCTGTTGTATATATCTCCTTTTTACTCTACACTAACCTTTACGCCTATCTTTTATCGTCACCCCTCCTTCACTGCTGGCCGCTGTTCAGGTGTGAGCAAACTGCGCTAGACATGTAGTTACTGCGGTCAATAGCAATTTCCTTCTCTTTCTAGCGATGTCTTTATACGCACAAAGCTACATTTACCGTTTAAAGCCTAGAACCTTCCTTTAGCGGGCCCGCACTTTCCAGAATTCTCTGAAGAAAAAGACACTAGGAAGAAAAAGAAACAAAACTAGTTGACGATCAACGTCACTGGAGGTTCCGTCCATTTCAGTCTGAATTTGTCTTTATTATTACTGGTGGTGTGTTCCGCCGAGGTATTGAGCTCTGCAGTCTGCAGGCCATCTATCGAGACGGTTTTCGAAGCAGCGGCCCGTATTCACATGACAGCCACGTCAAAAGCGGCAGTGGCGAACCACTTACCACGCCTATAGCCACCATGAAGTTTCCTGCAGTCTAATAGAGGGGACTCTGGCGCTGCATGCAGTCGTTGCCCTACCATGAGAATGATGGGAAGTACATGGATTTGTCTGATCTTCGTGCTTGTGGATTCAGCCGTTCTTGTGGCTTTGTATATTACGCTATATAAATCTTATTGTCCTAAATTTCAGAGCAATTTATACTTTTTGAAGTGCAGAAGACGCCGCGAACACGCACAATCGCTACTAATTGTAACGATTGAGCTTATCGAGGTGGTCAAATCGAAACGCGCCAAGCGCCTCAAGGCGTCTCATGCCCGCGATAAATTCATAAGGGCGTTTCACATCGCTTATCGATACATGCGTGGTGTGGCTTAATGGTTTCAATGTCCGGCTTCTGTGCTAGAAGTCCTGTGTTCAAATCCGGCCGTCGGATAATTTCAATAATGTTTAGTTAATTACTTATTACGCAGTACATTGTTGAAAATGACTAGTTTACAAAGCCGTTTGAAGCCAGAAGGACAAAATTTAGGTAAATCCATGTACTTCCCATAATTGCCATGCTGGTACAACCGCTACCATTGCAGCTCCCGTAGACACTAGCGTCAGAGTTCCCTCTAGTAATTATTGTATGAAACTCTTTGATAGCCACCATAAGCAGCACTAACCATTTTACATAGAGGAATGTTCGACCGAGCCATTGTTGAAAGTATCAGCGGGGAGAAGGCCACCATGCGCAGCAAAAGAAAGCAAAAATGGTTCCAGGCACAACTCGTCCTGAAAAGAAGGGGGGAGGGGGCATTTTCCTCAACTACAGCAGATCAATTGCTGCAGCGTCGCAACAGGGACATACTGGAGCATGCTGCGACGGCAAAGAGCAGATTTCTTCTCTTTTTTCCAAACATATGGCTGAGTAGGGTCGCCTGGTGGGAGAATCTGAACTACACGCAAGATGGCGGCCGTGACACATTCACCTTAATGCATAGCCAACACGTCCCTGCATTAATGGTATTGCGTACCAAAGAAGGCATAACATATTGCTCTCACCAATATACAGTGACATTGCAATTACTATGCGATTTCCTACCGACATATTACTTGAAAATGCGAGATCACGTGTTGAACATGCTATAGGGCTTCTATTGCACCACAGAAAATAATGTACGAACAATGAAACAAGCAAAACCGGTATTTTTTTTTCTGCAAGTACGTCACATAAAGATCCGACAGCACTATTATACTAGTGCTTTTATGCAAACGCAACAAAACTGCATGAACCGGTCACGTAACTTACATCAGCTTTGTAATTTCCAAAGGTCATTTGTTGATTATTGTGCTGAAACACCCAGCCAACATCATCACCCCACTTGGCAGCAGCGCCGTCTATGTGCTGTCCGAATGTTTCACCAGTCAGGGGCATTTCACTCGGCTCACATTGGTAGCTGGTGACAAGCTTCCGTTGTTCCACAACCACAGCAGACTGTGGCCTGCAAGAAACGGAACCACAGGTTAAACCAATGAAAGTCAATACACAAAACTTCAATACAAAATAAGATTCCCTAATACATCCTTGATTACACGGCAACTCATGAATGTGATCGTTTGGACACGCCACCTAAAGGTCCTCACATAGTACTTTCAGCATCTACCAAATTTAATAACACACAATCCTGTTATTACGCGATATTTGACTCATTCACTATTCAATCATACCCATGGCACATGACTTCAGCAACACCGCAAAAAAATTTGTTAGTCGGACTTCACAATTTCACCGACACACATAATTCGCTACGAGTAGAAAAATGTGCCTCTATGTGACAATGAAGCATGGCCGAATTTAAAAATCAGCTAAACTTCGATTTACTACGACAAACAAATTGCTGCGTCGTCACACCGACACTATTTTTTTAAAATGCCGATTTCAGTTACTGATTACGCTGACAGCAGCGTAACTGAACAACCACGAAAACGGGCGAAAGAAGCAAAAAAAAAAAAAAAAAGAACAGCTACTCGGTGAAATACGCTCACGTGCTAGAAGGCATATTCTTGAATTGTACAAAGTTAGTGCAGCGCAATAAAAACAGAGACAGGAAAGGAACACAGAAACGACATGGACTGGCGCTGTCCATGTCGTTTCTGCGTTCTTTTCCTGTCTCCGTTATTATTGCGCCACACGAACTTTGTACAATTCAAAGCTATTCGCTTTAAAATATTTGGCGGGCGTACTGAGCAAGATACTTTCCGCGCTAGGCGGCGTCCTTGCGCTTCCTGCCATTTGGGGCCAAATAGGCTAGGGAACAAACGTTAACAATGTTCTTGAAATTATCCAAGAACAAGTAAATCCCCTTATCTCGGGGATGTATTCTCGACCGATCACGGTTCGGGCGTGGTCTATCCCACCACGGTTCGGGCGTGGTGGGATATCTCGCTCTCGACCGAACACTTTCAGCGAAAACTTCAGGGATACTTTCACTTTTGCGTGTTGTAACGCCCAGCTTGGCGCATCATACAAAGGACATGCACTCTTTAGTGGCTAGCCTACTCGCGTGACTTGTATCACTGTTGCCAATCGCAGGGTCATTGCCCTACATGTGAGGTTTCTTTCCCCGTAATTTTAGCTGCTTGCTAGGGTCGTGCGACTTTTTTATTGCGATAGCAATTATAGGGACACTACGGGCGCATTTTTGTCGTCGCCGTGATGTCCCGTATAAAGTCCCAAGGGCGATAACACCATCGCCGCGCGTCGTATGCTGTACGTATGAGAAAGCACGCGAGGGAAGCCGACGATCCGGCTCAATCTGGCGCGCGCGAAGAAAGGAAGCGCAGAGCAAACGTGCCGTTTTCCGTCGCGCGAAAGGCTGTGGGGGGATGGGAGGGACGGAGGGTGGAGGGGGGGCAGCGTTGTGCTCCGGCAGCAACTACGCATTTCGCGACCGGGCGCAGGGGCTCGCCCGCCATATATGGAGGAAAACGGGGAGGCAGCGCGGGAGGTAGGGGGGGGGGGGGGCAGTTTCGACTCTGCGAAGTGCGTACTCTGCACGGACACGCGCGGCGTATCTTGAAAGGGATCTGGAGACGGCTCATACCTTTGTGCGAGCTGTGTTCTCGCATAGGCGCATATTTTGGTTTAACTACTCACGAATTTGTGCGATAATAGGGCCAGATGATCAACCGAATCATTCTGTGCAAATAACAGGGAGGTAAATATATGTGTAAGTGCACGGAAGCACTCGTAGTTATATACAAGTTGACGCAACTCATAATATTTACCACACCTCTTACGCTGCGACTGGAGGAGCCCTCTCCAGCATAAGTGATGCACCCTACCCCGTCCCCAAAAGGAGAAAAAGAAGATAGAAACTTGAGCTGAGAAACTTAACGCAGTCTTGTAAATCAGCTTTAAATGAGCGTCAACATAACAATTAAGAACATCATATTATACTCCATCGAAAGGAAATGTACTGCACGGAGGCATTTGCTCGATTTTTAAGGATGAGTAACCAGGTATTTTTTTCTGCTTTTGCACTCTGTTCGTTACAGCCGTGCAAGGCAGTACAGTTTTCAAAATAAACATCTACTAATTATGGGTATCGTGCTTTGTTACCATACTCAAGGGGCAATCGTTTGTATTTATGCCACTAAACTGTCAAAACATTACCTCAGGTGTAAAGGTGGGCGAATATAAACTTTTTCCAATACGAATGGAATAAAAAAAGTAAGTATCGAATATCAAATCTATTACCGAAGAGTGAAACGCACACGCATTTGTCTACAATAGAAATATTTGTTTCGGTATAATTAGGTACCACGCCTGTACCGACTAGTTAAAGAACGACAGCTAACTATCAGGAAAAAAATGATCAGTTTTAAATACAAGATTACTAACTGTCATTAAATAAAACTGCACGAACAGCCTCTGAAAAAACACTACATAAACGGCTACCAAAATGAAAAAAAAAAGCTGAAGGACGTGTGTTCTGTACACCCGTGTAAAAGTATGAGGGCCCCTTGCAAGAAAAACATCACATGTTGTAGCACAAAAGATAATTCAAGCAGAAGGTCCTCTGGGAGCTGGCTAAGTATGCGTAACCATTGTGCCACTTGCTCATCTCCTCACAGCCCAGTGTCATTATCAATGTCATGAAACTTGATCCGACCAGTATAAACGACAGCGCTGCGGCGACACGAACTGCTGCGGACGGCGGCGCAAGGTGAATTGATGACGCAAGCAAACTACTGCAGGTGGCGGCGCCAGGCGTGCTGATGGCGTTCCGATCATTATAAGCCATTATCCCTCTTAGCGCTTTATCCATCCGCGTCGAACCATTATCAACCGTGATCAACCGTAACTCCAGCTGCGTATGGCGCTGCCGCGCGGGCCTGTGTTCTCGCCGCTTAATTCGCGTTAAAGCGAGATGCGCGGGCCCTATCTCAATGGCGATCTGCAATGGGGACACAGTGCGCCGAATGATGATAGCTTCGTGTAAGCTGTGTTCTTGCTGCTTAGTTCGCGTTGACGTAAAAGTCAGCACGAAAGTGAATTCGCTCGGGGCTGCGGGCCTTATCTTGAAAGCGATCGTCTTACGTGAGGGTCGGGTTTCGTCGTTGGGGTAGGCAGAGAAATGTTTACGCATTTACAACGCTACCTGAATAGATGGTCAAAAGCTCTGACCGACTATATACGAGCAAAACAAGTTGTCAAAACACAAGTTGTCATGCAGGCTTCTGCCGCAAAACCGATAGCAAAGCTTGCATTGCCTATTTTGCTTCTACACTGAATTCTAACACTTCTGTCATTGCCTCATTTCTGACAATTTGTTTAGCAGACGAAAGACAGTCCCCGAATTGTTCCTTTTTGAATACGTGTATGAAAAGTTCGTGTGTAGCATTCGATTCGTTTTCGAAACTTCGACTATTCGCTGTAGGAATCGCACCGCTGACACGAGTTGTTGGGGTCTCGGTGTTGACGCCCGTTATTGCCAATGGGTCGCAAGCCCCAAGGGTAGCGTTGGCCTGGCGGCCTGGGGCACTGGAAGCATCTGGAGGTCCCGGCAAAGCATGAGAAGACTGGTAACAGAACAACTTGTTTATTCTAACATAGCAAAAGAGCGGCCGGTCAGGTCGACCGGAGTGGAGAGACGGGAGAGCACGTAACTCAACAGTACAAATCGGAGCCTCTCTCCTGGCGTCCGGGGGCAGCTGCTCTTACTCTCGGCGTCGCGGTCCAAAAGGGAAGGTCACGGGATGAAGGTCACGGGACGGCGGAGCATGAGCCCACGACGGCGCGCACGGTCGAGCCGAGAGACCTGCTGAACCGAGTGCAGTGACGCATCGCCAACCCGCCCACACGACGGCGGGAACGGTTGAGCCGAGAGACCTCCAGGCTCCTCATTCGGGGAACTCCGCTCCCCGGCTGCCGCGCTTTGACAAGCGAGGGCACACACACACACACGCACACACGAAGACACGTGGCACTGAAACACGCCTGGACACGCTTGGCGGGGAAGCGTTGCGGCGGCGTCGCACGGGCCAAAATGTCCGCCGCTTTGAACGAAGCCCCGGCGTCCGTTGCATCCGCGCCGGCATTACCGCGCGTTGTAGGCGAAACGTAACATCGCCTACCCCTACTCAGAAGATATTGCAGCTTTTCAGATTCTAGTTTGTTTTCTTTCTGATGTAAGCAACACGAAACGAAGGTTCTGAAGCGCTTGAAATTTAGCCGTACGCACTTCATGAATGTACATGTGACGTAAATTGCAGGAAAATTTCCATTATAAACATTGCTTTTTGAATGATATAAAGGTTGCAGTCATTTATTCTGACACCTTGTCATTTGTTTTGAACATTTCTGTTGTTTTAAATCATGTAGTGAAGTATTTGAGCGAGAAATTAGTTCGTAGTGTAAAGGTGCGGGTCCCGTAGGGTTTTCTCAGCCGCCACGCTGGGCATTTCAGAAGAAGTGGTTGGCAACACTAAACAGTATCTTGTCAACAAATGGGAGGTGCGCCATTCCTTGTCCCATTCGCTCCCGCTAAGTCTAGCCAATCAACGCGCACTAAATGTGATATATACTCGAATGCGACCAATGGCGAATACGGCCTAAAGAGGATATCCTATTAGCGGTTACCTGAACACGAAGCGCCGGGTTAAATTGTTGTTACAGGCGTACTTTGACAACTATCATAAAGTTATATTGTATAAAATACCGTGTTGCATTATGGTATTGTTCCTCTTTATATTACGTAACCCACTCCCCTCTACAATGCCTCGGCGCTTGAGGTTATGTCAAATAAATAAAAACAAATAATTGAGTTGGGCGGTGGGCCCTATAGCGGTCAAAGACGCCGAAATATGACTCTTCGGTTACCAAAGAGTAACTTACTTATCTGTGATATAATATACCTGTATGAACTAATACTGTGTGCAATGCCAAAAAATAAAACAAAATAATCACGCCGCCACAAACGTCACACTGGCACAAAAAACTTCAGAATTCAATTCACATTAAAGCTCCCGCACTAGCTCCTCATGACGTCATGGATTTTAACGGCGTCTAACTTCTCAGAGTTAGTTCACTGTTTGTCGAGAAGCATTAACCGCATTATAAAAGAACCAAAGACTATTCCTAGCGAGTTTTCAGAACTGTTTTTAACACAATATCGACCCCTCCTGCATGCGAAGATACCTTCAAACTCCCGACGTTACACTGAAGTATAGCAGTGTTGCGGTTTGGGCGCGAGATTCAAGGAGACACTTCGGCCTTTATTTTGTGCACTGACAACCAGCCATCTTGCTCCATATAAATGCAATTAGCACTAAGAAATAGTGTCCTTAAACGCTTCATTAGAACTGAATAAAGGGAAAATCAGACATCCACCCGTTCGTAGCAATTGCTACAAAGGAAACCCATACGGGTTCCTCGAAAGAAAAGCCTCATAGTTGAAGAAAAATTCGTCCTGGTCCGGGACTCGAACCCGGGACCACCGCCTTTCCGGGGCAGCCGCTCTACCATCTGAGCTAACCAGGCGGCTAGCAGATGGCAGGGCGAAGTCGAATTTTTCGACAACACGAAGCAACGGCAAGCGTTTGACATAGTAGTTCTGCGGAAACCCGCAAGGTGGAGAGAAGTAATGAATAAAGGGAAAATCAGACATCCACCCGTTCGTAGCAATTGCTACAAAGGAAACCCATACGGGTTCCTCGAAAGAAAAGCCTCATAGTTGAAGAAAAATTCGTCCTGGTCCGGGATGTCAAACTCTTGCCGTTGCTTCGTGTTGTCGAAAAATTCGACTTCGCCCTGCCATCTGCTAGCCGCCTGGTTAGCTCAGATGGTAGAGCGGCTGCCCCGGAAAGGCGGTGGTCCCGGGTTCGAGTCCCGGACCAGGACGAATTTTTCTTCAACTATGAGGCTTTTCTTTCGAGGAACCCGTATGGGTTTCCTTTGTAGCAATTGCTACGAACGGGTGGATGTCTGATTTTCCCTTTATTCATTACTTCTCTCCACCTTGCGGGTTTCCGCAGAACTACTATGTCAATTCATTAGAACTAGCGGCTTGTCCCGTCGGGCGTTGCGCTCTTTCGCCACGTCTGGCCCTCGCGCCACAAAATACATCCTCATCACATCTCGTCCGCGTTTAGATTTGAAGTGACGGCAAATCCGGCGCACCGTCTATTTGTCTCCCGGTCGCCGCGTTCTATGGTCTCCCAAAACCGAAAAAGGAGAACCGCTACGACTAAAGCCGCTCCATCCATGCACCACTGCCACAACGTTATGTAGGAGCTTTAACTACAGCTATTGAAGGATGTTGCACGGAAGGGTGTTCATAAGAACTCAGTGGCACTTCCCTCCCCCACCTCCGCCACATAGTAGTAACATTATACGGTTTTTATTTTCTATTGCGGTAACTGCAACTATTGAAGGATGTTGCACGGAAGGGTGTTCATAACTGCTCAGTGGCATTTCCCTCCCCCACCTCCGCCACGTAGTAGTAACATTAATCTGTTTTTATTTTCTATTCATACAAAGGAAAGAGAAAAAGGGGAAGGAAATTGCTGATGACCGCACGATAACTGTTAGGAAATAAAACATTACACGAAACGAAAGACAATCTTTGGCAGCCCACGATGGCGCGACGACCACGACGATTTGGCAACAAGACATCGCTGACTGAGATAAAAGAGCGAAGTAACGCTGATTACTGACGCGCTGAAAGCCGCGCTTTGCGCGCACACGTGTATGCGTGTGCGTACGTGGTTAGTAACAAGAACTGTTATGCGCCGTAAAAAAGCTGGCAACGTGTGTCGCCGTCACAAAGTGCGTGCCCGCGTCTATCTCGAGATGGCCGCCATTGCGGCCGCAGCCGCAGCGCCGCTTACACGGCGATAGGGAAGAAAGCTCCCCATTGTTCCTGACCTCGCCGAATCGGTTGGTCACGTGGGTCGCCAGAGCGTGACGAGGGACGAGCTAGCCGCGGCGAGCGGGCAGTTGTTCTGGAGACGGATCAGTAGTTCTAGCTTATATATCTTATGCGGCTAGTGTTACTCAATACTAGCCTGCTCTTTCTCTTTCTCTAGCTTTTTATTGTTTCCTTTGTTTTAATTAGCTCTCCGCAAAATTTTCTCTCCCCCAATATGGCTCCTTCCCTTACTATAGCTTCTTTCAATTGTAGAGGTTCGTCCCGAGCTACCAAACAGTTAGAAGTTGTCAACATGACTAAATCCTAAAAGGTAGATGTTCTCGTACTCCAAGAAACTTATGTCGATAGGTTAGGCCAGATCAGCCACTTTGACAGGATTTTTCGCACCAGGTCTTTCTGGAGTTATGTCGAGTCGGGCAGCCGGGGTACGGCCATCATTTTGATGCCGAATTTCGACGGCTTTGTTCCTCGTCATGCCAGGGATGTCGAGGGCCGTATCTTGTCGGTGGATCTTGATTGTGGCATTCGAATTGTTAATGTTTATGCTCCAAACCAGTATAGAGATCAGAGAGAGCTTTTCGCTGCATTAGAACTTTAGTTGGTAGGTCCCGCTCGGCTAATTCTCGTAGGCGACTTCAACTGTGTGTTAGAACAGGTTGATCGCGTCTCCCGTAGAGGGACTCCATCAGTTAAAGATATGCGTGGAAATGCTGTACTGCGAGAGCTCGTCGATGGGTTGGGATTAGTCAATGCTTGGCGCGTGCTTCGCCCTGGACAGTCAGGAATGACTTGGACAGGAAGGGGCCTGCAGAACCGCATCGATCGTTTTTACATGTTGTTGTCACTAGCTCCCAGTATGCATTCTTCTTGGTTGATTCCTTCTGCTCTTAGCGACCACAGCTTCCCAATTTTGCGGTTTGCCGATTCTAACATAGTCTCGCAAGGGAAGAGACTGTGGCGCCTAAATCCACGTCTCCTAAAAGACAGGCAGGCAACCGCAGAGGTATCATCCATTCTCTTTCGATCGCTGCAGAACAAAGAGAATCCAGGTGGCACAGAATGGGATGACGTGAAGGTCAGCGTGTGTGAGCGCTTCAGGTCTTGAGGCAAGCGTCGAGCGCGCGAGGAGCGTGAGGAGATTAAAATTGTCGCAGACGCAATCCTCCTGCTCTCGAGGTCACTGTCCGGTGGGCCTGGTGTTGCTCCGGCGCTGGCCTCACTCCGAAAGGAACTTCGGATTCTCTTACAGCGACGCTGGGATGCCTTGAGAGCCAGAACCCGAGCAGAGCAGTGGGAAATGGAAGCATGGTGCTGCAGAAACGTCCTACGTAGGCATCTTTCAAGGAAGAGCACAACTCTCTCTTCCCTAGTAGATCCAAGTGATGGTAGCATAGTCGATTCACCAGATGGAGTTCTTGCACTGGCGAGGCAGTTTTACATGACCTTGTATGCCGAACAAGTTGCCTCTCCAGCTGTCTTTCCTTTTGCTTCACCAGTTGAGCCGCCACAAGTATGCGACTCAGCCATAGATGAGGACGACCTATTTTCGGCTTCGAAGTCTATGAAGCATAATCGCAGTCCAGGATCCGATGGTCTGACAGCCGAATTTTAAGTTAAGGTTTGGACACTGTCAGGGAAGCCGTTCACATCACTGGTGAACAGGCTATTCAGTGAAGGGACTGTCAGCGTCTCAACGAGAGGGGCTAATCACTCTCCTTTGTAAGGACGAGTCGAGAAGCTCCGATCTGAGAGCATGGCGTCCAATCACACTTCTGAACTGCGATTATAAGATCATAGCAAAGTGCCTGTGTGTGCGACTAACGCCAGTACTGAACACTGTTTTGAGTCCATACCAGGCATGTTATACCCAGGGGCGCTCCCCTCAGCTTCACGGTTTAGCAGTGAGGGACCTTCTCCTGTGGGCAAATACCAGGATACTTCCAGGTATTCTGTGCTCCTTTGATCAGGAGAAGGCTTTCGACATCATTAGCCATAGGTACCTTTTCCGTGTTATGGAAGATGCTGGTTTTAGTGTGGGCTTACGGCAGATGGTCCAAGCTTTGTATTCTCGACCGACTTCTGCTGTTCTCATACGGGACCGCGTCCCGGAGGCGTTCATTGTGGGACGTAGTGTACGGCAGGGGGATCCTCTCTCACCTGCCCTCTACGTACTCGCTTTTGAACCGCTTGAGTTGAGTTGAGTTGTTGTAGGCTACTGGTGGGATTAGCCTTGCAGTTGCTGCCGGCAATTGCTCCACCGTAGCGACACTTATAATAAATAAATCACATAATCAAACACAGACCTCACAATTACAAATGGTCACTCCTCAGTTCACCATGTGGAGGCCAAATCCGTGTCCTGTAGGTAATTTAAAAGAAGGCGAGAGACCTCCTTCCTACACAACCGGTTCCCGCGCGGGAAAACAATGTCCTGAACAGGAACTCCTGTCTTTTTGAGGGACCCGAATAACACCCTCCTTTCCGCGTTATACACAGTACAGCACATTAGGTAATGTTCTATGTCACCGCACACACCACACGTTGAACATAATGGTGATAACGCTAGGCCAGTCTTATACATCCACGCAGGGGTACGAGCAGAGCCCGTGCGAATGCGGAGCAGTAAGGTGGCTTGGTTTCTTTTGAGACCCTTGATCACACATGGCTTGTGAGGTGAGCTCCACAAAGAACTGAAGTGGCACAACACCGCTTCTCGGAAGAGTCTGTTGTCCTCTTGAGGCACTCTTCTCAATGGATTCCCGGACAGCGCTCTATGGGCGAGGTTGTCGGCCATCTCGTTGCCTATGATACCTATGTGCGAGGGCACCCATTGGAAATGTATGGAGAAGCCTTTGATATGGAGATTGTGCACCGAGCGTAGGGAGCTAAGACATAAGGCATCAGTAGGGAACCCGTGCTTTAACCTTTGAAGGGCAGATTTTGAATCTGTAAGAATGACAACAGGTTGAGGCGTACAAAACCGTAGTTTCTTTAGAGCTGCCTCAATGGCAACGCTTTCGGCCGTTGTGGAGGACACGACTGCAGTGAAGCGAACAGACCAATCATAGTTCAAAGAGGAAATGTGAAAAGCAGCTGCACTAGATCCTTTGACCTTGTCCACAGAGCCACCAGTAAAGATTTGAAGATGACGTGCATATTCAGTCTCAAGATGTTCCAGTACCAGCGAACGCGTTGCCGCCAGAGGAGAACTCCGCTTAGCGCGTACGTGAGGAATTGTCAACGAACAATCGAGGCTCGCGAATGACCAAGGTGGTTTCAACCTCTTAGTTCGACCTCTAGCGTCAAGACCCAGGTAACCAAGAGCATTTAGTGCGAAGTACGCTCGGGACTCAGATCTCTTTCGAAGGCGCTGTAGAAGGGCTCGGCCGGCTGCCGTCTGTTTGAGGCGGCCAATTTGCATCAATAACCTTTGTGAAGCGACTAGGCTAAGAGGTCTCGATAGAGATTTGAACCGCTTCTGCAAAGGTTGTCCTGTGACAGTAGAATAGGTTTCGAAGTGCTTGCGAAATCACGGAATGAGGTGTGGTTCCATCTCACCCGGGAGCGGCATCGCTTGGGCGACAAGACGTTTCTCGAAGTGTGGGCTCGTCCTGCCGTTATTTTTGATGAGTCAGGTGGAAAGCTCTCCATTAAAGGGACACTAAAGGTTAATATTAAGACAACGTGGACTGTTGAAATACCATCCCAGAAACCTCGAAACGCTTGTTTCGTGCGAAGAAGAGACTTATTTTAAGAGAAAATGCGTACTGAAGCGTTCGCGTAGATCTAGCGCAGTTCAAATCACCCGCCCCCCGATCTAGGAGTTTTGACGTCATGGTCTGATAGTGACGTTGCGCCGTCGGTGAGTAAAACGGCTCCCGCAGACGGCGCTACCGCTTTGCTGCGCAAAAGGAAAACGCGCGGCCAGAAACAGAGCCAAGACAGAGCCGACAGCAGCGCGAAAGCGGAACTATGGTGGCTAGCGGAAGGGAAAGCGCGCGACGATAAGCGTTTACTTTATTTGATGACGCCAACTTCGACGCTCGTTGCAATGGACGACCCTGACAACGACACATTGGCTCGCGATGCTGGGGTCGTTGGCTCGCGATTTAAAGGGACACTAAAGGTTACCAGAAAGTCAAGTTCAAGTGATAAAGCAATGCTCTAGAACGTCTAAGGCGTCAATATTATCGCGAACAGAGCTTTAGTAACCGAGAAATTGAGGTAAATGCATGACACGATTTGAGACGCCCCAGCGACATTCCGGTACTAGCCCGATGACGAAAGCACTCCTCATAATTTATGTCGCTAGTACTCAAATACTCGTATTAAAAAGATAATTTCATTAGATTATAAGACGGAAGAAAATGCTACTTGCCTACTTCTATTCGATTCTAATAAAAAATAACATTTTCACATTACCCTTGAGTAGTACGGGTGATCGAAAGGTTTCGTTTTCGCTCGACTCTGCGCGCGCTTTGGAGTTTCAGTTGTTTCTTTATCGCGTCGTGCTGCGGTGGTCCTGCTGGCCCGCGAAACTTGCATTTGGAACAAGCAGCGAGAATGCCAAGTCCATGTGATGTCGTAGGATGCGCGAACGGTCCGCGAAACTTCGCCAAGGGCAGTTGCAGCGGCGAATCCAACGTTACTTATCACTGTGTGCCAACGAGTGAACCTCTCCGTTCGAAATGGTTAAGTGCCGTACCTCTGCCACAGCGCGCTGGCAAAGAGCCGAAAAATCACATAGTGTGCTCGCTGCACTTTCGTCCAGAGGATTACGAGTTCAACGCCGACTTAGTGAAGTCGCGTGGAGTGCCTTTCAAAGCAGGCCGCCGGCGTAGTAGTACGCAATGACGCCGGCAGCGCGAGCCCTCAGCAGCAGGTCACGTTCATCAGTGCAGAAGCAAACGGAAGAGTGCAGTTTTACCGCAAGCTTGACGGCGCATACCTCGAAACAGGTACCATTCTGAGAATTCGTTCGAAGTCCATAATGCGCTGCAAGTTCACTAGCTAGATTTCGTAAATTACAATATGTGCTGTAAAATAATTAACAGAAGCTTTTTCAGTGAACTTTTCTTAATTATTCAATTACGTATTTTATCGTGCGTGGATGTCTTCCTCGTCGAGTAATTTAGTTCAAGGGTTAGAATTCTGCTATCTAACGCAAGTGATTTTTAAAAATTTGGTGCAGCTAAAAAGAAAAAAGAAACTATATAAACGGCTTACCGCACGACGACCGAGTCGTTTTGTGATAACGTGAGTATCAGTTGCTTGGTTCGATTCCAGCACAGGCCAGTTTTTTAATTCCACGCATTGGTGATTAAAGTCAGCGATTAGTCGCAAATATCGGTCTATGTCGCCGCGGTCGCAGCTCGCGTAACAACGTGAAAATTTAGAATTCTCAAATCTTCCAACAGGGCCCCTCACGAGGTTAGGGCATTACAAACAGACAAGCACGGTGCGATAGATCACGCGTGGACAGTTAATTGTATCTGCAACCTGTTACTTCCGATATACACCGCCAAAACAGCTCAAAATTCACACGGCAGCCCGCGGGCCCGTAATTTCGAAGGAGCCCACTGATGTCGCTTGCCTCGCTTGCCAGTATCAAAAAGACAGACATAGTAAAACCGACAAACCGAAAGTGTACGAGTCTGATTTTGCCTCCGCGCTATCCGCACCGTAGCAGAGTGACGCACTTGCACTGTCATTTGGGAAAGTGAAATCGTTTCCATCATGCGTTCGCGCATTTTGTTCGGCTATTTTGCTGAGCTCTATCAGTCAGTTACATTTTTTTTTTTTTCGGTTCTACACAGCTGCAACGAGTCAAAACAGGGGCGCTGCTGCGCAGAAGGCGCAATACCGCCACGGCATGTGCGCCGCGTCGGAAAATACAGGAGGCGGGGACTCGTGCACTGGCGCGGTCTCTCGGCTCTGGGTGAAAGCAGCAGCGAAGGAATGTCACTGGTCGAGGCTATTGAGTGTCGAGGCTAAGGGAGAGCGTGTCACTGTGACAATGGCGCTCGCCTCCTGGCAGCATGGCTTTGCGACATTTCTGTTTCTCCGCTCTCCGCTATCAATGAACGAATTTGAAAAAAGTTATACTGCATATTGACACGCGTACTACCTTATCTTTCTCGGGTGACCGCTTTTCACTCATGAATAGATGTCGAACCTTATCCGCTCGGCGCAGGACGCACCTGCATGTATCAGAAGTTTCTGGAATCGTGTGTAATCTGATTGTATATTATTAAATTATGGGATTTTTACGCGCCAAATCCACTATCTGATTAAGAGGCACGCCGTAGTGGGGGACTGCAGAATAATCTGGACCACCAGGGGCTCGTTAACGTACACCTAAATCTAAGTACACGGGCGTTTTCGCATTCAGCCCGCATTGAAATGCGGCCGTCGTGGCCGGGATTCGATCCCGTGACCCCTTGCCTAGCAGCCCGACACCACACTCACTAATGCTATCTTCGGCTGGTCGTTTCTGAGCACTCTGGAGTGCTCTCGCGAGCGGCGTTGTCTTCGGCTGGTTGAAAGAGGGTGCGCGCCCTGCGTTCGGCTGGTTCTTCTCGATTGCTCTCCTCTATCTTGGAGCAGTCATCGAGATTGAAACGTCATCGCAGCGCCGCGTCGCTGCTGTTGGCGACGGCCCACCGTAACCTTGGCAACCTAGGCCACTGCATGCTGGCGTCTCGACGAACGTTCGTCCCGCCCGCACGTCCGCCGGCTTTTTGGGCAGCGCCGGGAGCTTTGGATAGGCGAAACATCGGACGTTGGCAGTAGTCACGTGGTTTCGCATCAGCAATTTCCCCCTCCGAGAGCGAGTCGCACGTTCGGCTTGCGCGCTTGTCCCCTACCTTTGAGCTCGGGAAACGACCGATCTACCCGACTCTGCTTCGGGGCATACAGGCGACCAGTCGAAGATACCATAAGCAACCGCGGGTCTGACGGTATGTGCGACGTGAATTGTGTCGTACTTCCTGGAAGGCACGCGGGCACCAGCAATTACGCTGTAACCTTCGACGAGTCATGTTCAAAAGCCGATGCGCTCGACCCACTGATCAGATTTCGACGATCGCCGACTGTGCTCGCCGCTACTGTTGTGCTTCGAGCGCTTCGAGTATCACTTTTGTGTGCGCAAGATCGCCCAATAAAATGTCAGTTTCGTGATTCACAGTTTTGCTGCTGTGTTCATCGTCACTTTGCCGCGCAACTGGGCGCTCAAGGCACTTCGCGTGTATTCGCGGGCTTCCTTCACGCTCGGTTTTATGTAGCACGCGTTGAGCAACAGAAAGCTGTATCGGGAGTTTTTTCATGTTGCTCTACAATTTCTCTCGTTGACACTTTTAATCTAATTATAATATTTGAGAAGTAGATTAATTAATTAGGACTAATTATGAATTATCTAGAATGAAAAATAACAATCTGAGCATCTCCAAGCGACGGCAAACATTACCTTGGTTATGTCCAGCTACGTGGCATTCGCATATATTGAAGGTTTGGCTCAAGTTACGTGGGCCACCCTGTATAAGTGCACGCCCAAACATAGACGCGTACCTGCGCCGGCACAACGCGGGCCGCGAAGTCTCACGATCATTTTCCTGCTGGGCAGGGAACCGGTCTGGCAGATTTTTTTCGCGCCTGTCCCCTCGCCGGCGGTGCCAGGAGGAGAATAATGAAAAGCTATTCGTTTTGCGACGTGAGCAAGCGCTCCGCGGCACTATCACTTCTCCCGACCTTAGCTCAAGCGTCGATCGCAGTTGAAAGATAGCGCAAATATCAAGGTTGGCACGCGTCTGCGGCGACAAGAAGGGTGCCGCCGGTGTGACGACATCGGCCTACCTTGCCGGCAAGCCGCGCGCGTTCTTGTATCGCCTCGTTGGCTTTGTGACAAGGCGGGGCGATACATGTGCGCTCTAAGTAGCACGTATACTTCACGGTATGAACACGTATGGTACGCCGAGGTTCATTGTGCCGCTACAGTTCACGCCAAAACAGAGGGGGAGAAGGAATATAAGATTTGTTTATACATATATACATATACATATATCCATATACATATATCCATATACATATATATATATATATATATATATATATATATATATATACACACACACACACACACACACACACACACACACACGCACACACACACACACACACACTAATTCAAACTAGTTTAAAGCAAACTGAGAAAGAAGTTTCAGTATAGTTACAAGCTCTGGCTGTTTTTTGGGCGACACGGCCATCAAAATCTAAACGACGAAAGGGCGCATAACAATTGGCAATTCGTATACGGCGCAGCTTGAGGTTATGCGCACGTTCTTCCAGGTCAAACAGCACGACACCGCTTTTATCGGTACTTGAGCTCTGTGTCTCGACAGGATGTGGGAAGAATACCCAATGCGAAACAGAATTGAAGCAGAATGCAAATATCCAGAACAAGCTGCAGCTAACCCATTGTATAATGTAGCACCGGCAAAACGCCTCTTTCTATAGAGCTGCTTCTGACGAAGAAAAAAGAAAACAAAACAGTTGGTAGATTATACTCCTCGAGTTAGTTTGATTTTTAAACAGACTTGTCCTGCGGCTAGCTTCCAACTAAAACGATTGCCTTTACATTTTCTTGTTCTAGAGGGGAATATCCGACTATATAATTTAAACGAGGAAATGAAGTGGCGAATAATGCACCGGTTTATGAAGCTTATGAAAGAAACTAGTTTTAGTGTTACCGTATTTCCCGGACTATAAGTCGCCCCCCCCCCCCCCCCTACTTTTTGCGAGTTCCGCCACTCCCAAAAAGATGGTATACAAGTCGCACAAGTGTAAAGATGCGCTTATTTTAACTCGGTAGGCATGGTGAAACGCAATTATGCACGCTTGTAAACCCACCGCAAAATGCCGTACTTACACACATCAGGACACTAAATGTCGTAGACCAAATTTTTACGAGAAGCAACTTCGAGCAGAAAAGCACTTCACACAACACTAATCTTACGCATCAAAAACCAACATTTATAGCACTTCACTTTAACAAATCGAAGGCCTCGTCATCCGACGCACTCAAAAAGTTCAGATACTTCGCCGGCAGCATCGCTGGGTCACCCTCGTCAACCTCCGTCCGAACAACATTTAGAGACGTTGTAGGCACGTCGCTTGCAATATTTCTGCGGCTTGGTATACTCGAAAAAAAAAAAAAAACGATCATATTGGTCGTGTCAGCGCGCACTGTTTTATTCATATATAAGTCGCACCATTGTATAAGGCGCCCTGAGTATTGAAAATACCCGCAAAGTATAGTCGAGAAAGTACGATACTTAAATATTCAGCGCGTGCTAGCACGATTATTGGAAAAGAAATGATGCGTAATGACTCGAGTCTTTATTTCCTTCTTTAAAAATACATATATTTTGACTGTACTTCACAGCAATACGCGTTTGCCTGTTTATGGGCCTTTGCCACTGAGCACGTGCTGGTGGGCTAGTTGGTCATACATGAATTATGGGCTTTTATTCTTGCGTGCTTTGGGCTATGTCGGCCGGTGACATTTGGAACCACACGAAGCTTTATCATATGTCATTTCGCATGGCGCGAATCGGAAATCAGAATGATTACACATCATCGTATGCCTACCCCGACGAGGCCCTCATTACATCTCGACTCTGGAGATCGCAGGGTGTCACAAGAACTTGTTCTTGGCCTAGTTGGTGTTTTGTAAAGGACATTTTACCGCCGGCGTCGTCGTTCATATTTCTGGCTCCCCTCGTGGTGGCTACACGTCGTTCTGCTACTGAGCACGAGGGTTCAATGCGCTTTTTTCTTTTTCACGGCGCGACGGCGCATGCGCTCTGCCCTAGCAGATTTGTCACAAAACGTTTTGGAAGGGACGCGAGAGCGCGGCCTGAAATCGGGGGAAGGTCCCCCGAAAAAAAAAAAGAAAAACAATCAGTGCCATTCCATTCTGAAGGTGGATGACGAGCGAAGCTGTTTAGCGCACGACACATAGGTGAGCATGAATACTGGGCAAAGGTACGAGCAAAGGTACCCGCTCCTGCTGCATCCGACAATATTGCGCGCATCATCCGCCGCGAGATTGAGGCTGCCTCCCCAGTTCCCCTCCAGGTGCGTAACCCCGACGAGTCCCATGCAACTATTTCCCTTATGCAAACCGTTGTGCGTCAAGGACTAGCAAACGCAGGATTACAGGTGCTTTGCCCAGTCAACGGAACTGACTACCGCCCGCCCGCCGCACCTGAGTAATGCAGACATCCAACCGTTCGTCCTCGTTATCAGAATTCCACAGAATGGCGCACTTCCGAAGACAGGCCCATCTGCTTCTGTTGTGGCCGCGTTGAACACATTTCCCGCCATTGTCGCAGTGCTTGGAACTCGCAGCCTTGGCCGAGCTATCGAAACATCCGACGTCCAGGTGGTAGTTCCCGAGTGCCGGTACACAATGACGACGACAACGCTCCGCCATCATCGCCAGCACGACCAAACCACTCCCCTTCGCCATCCCGACACCTGTCCCGCTAACCTCTGCGTCGTCGCTCTCCTTCTCCCTCATACCTCGCACCTCCACCAACATGTTACGGGGAGAAAAGACGCTTTACAATATATTTTCAAGATATATACAACGGGCAGAAGACAGGCATACAAGATGGAGCCCGTGCGCACGACTATCGGCGATCGTCGTCAGTCTTATCATCGTTCGCTCCTGCAGCGCCTCGTAGCAGTATTTATTGTCCTCATCTGCGGTCATCGTGGTGATATAGGTACGCATACACATCCGCAGATCACCTCTATTATTAAATGTATCCGTCACGTAGACAATGAACACGCTGTTACGTTTCGCCTACAACGCGCGGTAATGCCGGCGCGGATGCAACGGACGCCGGGGCTTCGTTCAAAGCGGCGGACATTTTGGCCCGTGCGACGCCGCCGCAACGCTTCCCCGCCAAGCGTGTCCAGGCGTGTTTCAGTGCCACGTGTCTTCGTATGTGCGTGTGTGTGTGTGTGCCCTCGCTTGTCAAAGCGCGGCAGCCGGGGAGCGGAGTTCCCCGAATGAGGAGTGTTGGAATCGCACCGCTGGCACGAGTTGTTGGGGTCACGGTGCTGACGCCCGTTATTGCCAATGGGTCGCAAGCCCCAAGGGTAGCGTTGGCCTGGCGGCCTGGGGCACTGGAAGCATCCGAAGGTCCCGGCAAAGCAAGAGAAGACTGGTAACAGAACAACTTGTTTATTCTAACATAGCAAAAGAGCGGCCGGTCAGTTCGACCGAAGTGGAGAGACGGGAGAGCACGCAACTCAACAGTACAAATCGGAGCCTCTCCCTGGCGTCCGGGGGCAGCTGCCCTTATACTCTCGGCGTCGCGGTCCAAAAGGGAAGGTCACGGGATGAAGGTCACGGGACGGCGGAGCATGAGCCCACGACGGCGCGAACGGTTGAGCCGAGAGACCTGCTGAACCGAGTGTAGTGACGCATCGCCAACCCTCACCCACACGACGGCGCGAACAGTTGAGCCGAGAGACGTCCAGGCTCCTCATTCGGGGAACTCCGCCCCCCGGCTGCCGCGCTTTGACAAGCGAGGGCACACACACACACACGCACACACGAAGACACGTGGCACTGAAACACGCCTGGACACGCTTGGCGGGTAGGCGTTGCGGCGGCGTCGGACGGGCCAAAATGTCCGCCGCTTTGAACAAAGCCCCGGCGTCCGTTGCATCCGCGCCGGCATTACCGCGCGTTGTAGGCGAAACGTAACAGACCGCCCCGCCGGGGGAAGGAGATCCCGATGGTCAGGGGACTGCATCCGCTGTCCGGAGGGATGTCGCTCGATGATGCTCATAACCGAAGTCGGGCGTCCTTTGGCGTTTTCTTGAGCGCAGCGCACAGAGAAGCCCTCGTTCTCACGTTCAGGTTCACACAGGACACTGCAAAGTGACTTCGGGAGAGTTGACATTTTTGTTCTCGTTTCCGGCAAGCGTTAGAACTACGCCGAAAGTCAACCGCTCAGTCAGCAAGCACGGCACAACCCTCACTAAGCCCTGCCAGGCTCTTTCCCCTTTTATACTGCTGCCTAGTTCCTTACAGTAGTTTAGCAGCACTCAGAACGCGTCCACAAATCGGAAAATTGCACTAGAAAGCACATCATCACTTTGAAACACTACACAAAAGCAATAAGTTAAAAAAAAATCCTGCCTCAGGAAGAAAAACATCAGTAACAAGCAATTTTGAGGCTGATTCCCACGTTAGGGGCTTCGACTTAAGCCATCGGCGTTACCGTTGAGACTCCCCTTTTTGTAACGCACCTCAAAGGAATATTGTTGCAAAGCGAGGCTCCAGCGCAGGAGGCGGCCATTTTTGGGAGAGATGGTCTGCAGCCATTGGAGAGGGCAGTGATCCGTTTCAATGATAAACCTCGAGCCGGCTAGGTAACATGACAATTTCTGAACGGCCCACACGATACACGCACACTCTTTCTCGGTGGCGCTATACGCCTGCTCACGACTCGTCAGCTTACGACTAGCATACAGGACGGGGTGTTCTACTTCTCCATTTTCCCGTTGGCACAGTACAACGCCCATGCCTCGCTCACTAGCATCACACTGAACAACGAACCCTTTTGTGTAGTCGGGCGATCGTAGCACAGGCTGGCTTGTTAGGGCGCTCTTTAGGGCGCTAAAAGCTCTTTCCTTCGTCTCATCCCAGACGACTGTTTGCGGCTCTGTCTTTCTTAGAGCATCCGTCAAGGGAGCCGCGATATCAGAGTACCTGGGGATGTACCTCTGATAGTAGCCGGCGACACCTAAGAACGACCGAATATCGGTCTTCGTGCGCGGTTGCGGGAAGTCTCGCACAGCGGCCACCTTTATTTCAGAGGGGCGGCGACGACCCCGACCAATCACGTGTCCGAGGTAGACAACCTCGGCCTGTGCTAACTGGCACTTGGGAGCCTTGACTGTCAAGCCCGCATCGCGCAGGCGGGTTAGCACTGCCCGCAAGTGCGCCATATGCTCAGGCCAGGACGCGGAGAATATCGCTACGTCGTCTAGATACGGTAAAGCGAATTCTTGCTGTCCCCGCAACACTTTATCCATGAGGCTTGAAAAGCAGTATGGCGCGTTCTTCAAACCAAAACTCAAAACTTTAGGACGGAATGTCCCCATTGGTGAAATGAACGCCGCATACCTACTAGCCTCTTCTGTAAGTGGAACTTGCCAATAACCCCTGACAAGATCTAGGGTGGAAATAAACTGAGCGCTACTCACTCTCTCAAGGCGCTCCTCGATGTTAGGGATCGGATAAATTTGATCCTTAGTGATGGAATTAAGCCTGCGGTAGTCGACGCAAGGACGAGGTTCCTTGCCCGGTACCTCAACTAAAATCAAAGGGGAGGTATAATCACTCTCACCCGCTTCAATAACACCGAGCTGTAGCATTTTCTTTACCTCAGCCTCCATAATATCGCTCTGGCGGGGTGACACCCGGTACGCCTTGGATCGTACTGGCTCTGGGGAGGTAAGTTCTATGTCATGAGTAAGGACAGAAGTCCTACCAGGCCTCTCAGAGAACAGACCTTGAAACTCTTGTAAGAGCTGGTGTAGTTCGGTTTTCTGCTCAGGCGACAGCGATGCTTTACTTATTAAGTCACTAATGACTTGATCGGTGTCTTTCCTGTTCGTCACTGAGCCTAGTCCCGGAAGCTCGACCGGAAGCTCTTCTAACTTTCCCGCATCGGGAATTTCCTCTCCAGTATCTGGTGCCTTTAACGCTACAGGCTCAATTTTATCCCGTTCGGGCGTGCTCTGAATACCAGCTTGCTGCGCCTCTGACCCTTTCTCATCGTTCAACAACGTCGGCCCCGCAACTACCGCCTTTGCAGCGAGCTCCCGAACCTTCGATCTGGTTAAGGCCTGAACGCTAGCCTCACCAAACAAAAGCCCCTTCTCGCGCAGGAGGTGATCGGACCTGTTCGAAAATAGGTACGGGTACTGGGGGGGCAGCATAGATGACACTGCGGCCTCCGTCTCAAGTGCTCCGAAAGGTCCTTCAATAAGCACTTTTGCTACCGGCAGACACACGCTATGAGCTTCCACTGCTTGCTTGATCCATGCGCACTCGCCCGTGAACATATCGGGTTCTACGTAAGAGGGGTGAACTACATCCATTGTAGCTGCGGTATCGCGAAGCACTCGGCACTCTTTCCCGTTCACGAGGAGGTCTCGCATGTAAGGCTCGAGAAGCTTCATGTTCTCGTCAGTGCTGCCTAATGAAAAAAACACGACTTTTGGTTTTGTTTCTGGGCACTGCGCCGAAAAGTGTCCCGGCTTCTGGCACGTATAACACACGCGCACTTGCCTCATCTCGAACCGCTTTCCGCGTTCGGCTTCGGCTGCCGCCGTCTCCTCACGTTCGGTCGGACACTGCGCCGAAAAGTGACCCGGCTTCTGGCACGTATAACACACGCGCGCTTGCCTCGTCTCGAACCGCTTTCTCATGGGCGTGAACTTCGGCCTCTCAAACTTAGAGCCAAATTCACCCTTTTGACCGTCCTTAGCTCCGCGAGCCCGACGCGTCACAAACTCCTCGGCTAACTCAGCGGCTCTAGCCACCGTACTAACGTCTGGCCTATCCAAGACCCAGTACCGCACGTTCTCAGGTAACCGACTATAAAACTGTTCTAGCCCGAAACACTGCAGAACTTTCTCGTGGTCACCAAACGCTTTCTCTTCTTTGAGCCACTCCTGCATGTTTGACATAAGCCTGTAGGCAAACTCTGTATATGACTCACTTTTGCCTTTCTCATTTTCCCGAAACTTCCGACGGAACGCCTCCGCTGACAGCCGGTACTTTTTTAGCAGACTCGATTTCACTTTGTCGAAATCCTCTGCCTCCTCTTTCTCCAAGCGAGCGACTACGTCGGCCGCCTCGCCGGGTAGCAAAGTGAGCAAGCGCTGTGGCCACGTTTCCCGAGAGAACCCCTGCTTCTCGCACGTTCGCTCAAAGTTAACCAGGAACAAACCAATGTCCTCTCCAAGCTTAAACGGCCGCATCAGGTCAGTCATTTTGAAATATACTCGTTCTCCTGCACCGTGTGCCTGACTTCCATTACGAGCGCGTTCCATCTCTAACTCGAGACGCTTCATTTCCAAAGCGTGTTGACGGTCGCGCTCTCTTTCTTTCTCTTGTTGCTCTCGTTCTATCTGTTCTTTACGTTCCTGCTCCTGTCTTTTTGCCGTCTCCCTCTCCTCAATGGTCTCAAGGCATTCCGACAGCTCGTCATCCTCAGCTTCTAACTCAAGAATAGCCCTTAGCAGTTCTGGTTTTCTGAGTTTGTCTGAGACATCCAGACCCAACTCTCTTGCAAGCTCCAGCAATTTCGGTTTGCGCAACGACTTCAAATCCATGGCTGCTCTGAATGCTGCTTTCTCTACTGTCCACTATTGTCTTGCCGCAAACTAACCCGGTAGCAACGACAACCACAATTACCAGCTCTGTTTCTAACACTAACAAAAGCCTGGCAAAACTCAGAAGAAGAAAGTCCCGCACTCACCAAACCTCGCAGCCAAGACTTCAGCGCAGTCGTTCCGCTGCAGGCAACCAGTCATCACACAGGGCTCGTTGCACTGCTCCCGGATGGTCGTTGTGCTGCTCAGCATACATTCAACCGCATCTCTTCGCTGCTGGCCTCCGTTGTCGCGATCTCACCGCTGGCAACCAGATGTTGGAATCGCACCGCTGGCACGAGTTGTTGGGGTCACGGTGCTGACGCCCGTTATTGCCAATGGGTCGCAAGCCCCAAGGGTAGCGTTGGCCTGGCGGCCTGGGGCACTGGAAGCATCCGAAGGTCCCGGCAAAGCAAGAGAAGACTGGTAACAGAACAACTTGTTTATTCTAACATAGCAAAAGAGCGGCCGGTCAGTTCGACCGAAGTGGAGAGACGGGAGAGCACGCAACTCAACAGTACAAATCGGAGCCTCTCCCTGGCGTCCGGGGGCAGCTGCCCTTATACTCTCGGCGTCGCGGTCCAAAAGGGAAGGTCACGGGAAGAAGGTCACGGGATGAAGGTCACGGGACGGCGGAGCATGAGCCCACGACGGCGCGAACGGTTGAGCCGAGAGACCTGCTGAACCGAGTGTAGTGACGCATCGCCAACCCTCACCCACACGACGGCGCGAACAGTTGAGCCGAGAGACGTCCAGGCTCCTCATTCGGGGAACTCCGCCCCCCGGCTGCCGCGCTTTGACAAGCGAGGGCACACACACACACACGCACACACGAAGACACGTGGCACTGAAACACGCCTGGACACGCTTGGCGGGTAGGCGTTGCGGCGGCGTCGGACGGGCCAAAATGTCCGCCGCTTTGAACAAAGCCCCGGCGTCCGTTGCATCCGCGCCGGCATTACCGCGCGTTGTAGGCGAAACGTAACAGGAGCCTGGAGGTCTCTCGGCTCAACCGTGCGCGCCGTCGTGTGGGCGGGTTGGCGATGCGTCACTGCACTCGGTTCAGCAGGTCTCTCGGCTCGACCGTGCGCGCCGTCGTGGGCTCATGCTCCGCCGTCCCGTGACCATCCCGTGACCTTCATCCCGTGACCTTCCCTTTTGGACCGCGACGCCGAGAGTATAAGAGCAGCTGCCCCCGGACGCCAGGAGAGAGGCTCCGATTTGTACTGTTGAGTTACGTGCTCTCCCGTCTCTCCACTTCGGTCGAACTGACCGGCCGCTCTTTTGCTATGTTAGAATAAACAAGTTGTTCTGTTACCAGTCTTCTCTTGCTTTGCCGGGACCTTCGGATGCTTCCAGTGCCCCAGGCCGCCAGGCCAACGCTACCCTTCGGGCTTGCGACCCATTGGCAATAACGGGCGTCAGCACCGAGACCCCAACAACTCGTGCCAGCGGTGCGATTCCAACAACGCTCACAGCCCTTTAAGCAACAGCTCATAGCCCCGTAAACGCGGCCTCCCCATTACGTCGACAGAAGTGGAATGTTCTACGCTGGAATGATGAGCGGCGACGAAGCCAGCTGTGCAAGACGACGACGACGACGACGAACGCGCGAGCAGTGGCACTAGCACATTTGGCGCCGAGAATTTAACAGTCCTTTTTGAAAAAGTTGTACAAAACATTTTTTTTCAAAAACATCTGTTCTTACCCTTGTGCCTGGGACCTCTTTGGGTCCCACGTGTGACAAGGGTACTTCAAGGGCGTGTTACAGGCCCCCGAGCTCACAGGGGTGTGTGCCATTGGGTTTGGACCCTTTCTTCACATCACCAGGATCGGCCCACATGATAATTTGTTTTTGTCAACATTTCGGACACATTTCCTTTTTCCAGATCCCAGCCATAGACAGTTTCGCTGCAAAAATAAAAAATAAAACGCGCGGACGCGCACTGCAGCAAACACTCGTGCTGTGTACCGCGTTGGAACTCCACTGGTATACAGCTCTACGTCGGTGCGGTGCTCAAAACGTGCGTAGCGTAAGACTGCAACTTCCCTTTAAAACAGAAAACGACCATGGCTTCGCCCGGACAGCACCTTGAACCACGTAGTTGCCGCCTTGCATTGACGGCTAAGAAATTTAACGAAAAACCCGTGCGTTACACTTAGGCGACACTTCAAAAACATCACGTTGCTGACGAAGTCTTCTTGCAGCATAGGCCTTCTCTTGCCGGCGGTGGCAGCGCGTGCCTGACTTCGCGTACAGCGCGGTAACACTGGGTCGATACGAGACCGCCAAGACGCTGACGCCAACGATTGACAGCGCGGTGTGCCGCTGAGGCCACTTTATCATAACAGGCCGACAAGGACACAACCGACGCGCACGAGTTGTCGTAGTGCGACGGGCTTTCTTGTCGACGGCACCGACAAAATCAGCCTGCCGACCTTGATCGTTCGACCGAAACCCGCGCGATCGGCCGTCGAACCGATAACGGAATAGCCGTTGCCCCTTCGCTTGTATATATAATTATTCGCGCTCAAAATGTCGAAACACAGCTTCGAAAGTGAAATGCACAAGCTTCAGTCCTTTCAAGCTATGCACATGAGGTTTGAGCCAATGTTGATCCTGTTTAGCGAAGGTTGGGTTAGGCCTGGCACCGTCGAGTTCGTGCACCCGCTACCGGTGGAGCTGAATTTAAAGATAAACGGTTACGATGAAGGAAACGGTTTTTATAGCCCACTTGAGGCCCCATAGCGATTTGATATCAACTACTCTTTACTTCGCACGGCGCGTACACAACAAACTACTTGACAGAAGGTGTAAGCGCGACTAAACAAGGACGTAGAAAGAAACAGACACACAGAGACAGCGTGTGTTTCTTTCTACGTCCAAAGTAACAAACTAACCCGCCAACGTGTTTTAAACGTGCCGGTCACATTCACTACGTGGAGAGGTGAGTCTGTACGCGTTGTTATGCTGGCACATTTCTTAATTACAGAGAAGCACTGCTTACCTTTTGCGTAGAACGGGAAACAAGATACAGTTGATTCGGCAAAGCAGCATAAACAACCGCTCGCTCAGTTACCAACGGTGTCATCCATGACATCGGCGTTTTCGCGAAAGAACTACACGGCTTATGAATGAGTGCTTATACCGAGCACAGTTTTCTCTAATAATACTTTATGGAACGCGCCAAATGTAAGTACGATGACGTTAAAGAAAAGCGAGAAAAATTAATAACAGCTCGTAATATATGTGTCTGGATTCCAGTTAACGTTGTTTAAGTGGCTCGGCCACTCATACTGACTTGTCTCAGGGTCGAACAACGCGGCTCACATGCGCATATATGTAAGTTTTGCTACGTTATGAAATTATTTCCTATCAGTGATTTGCGCCGTTTCCAGAATATTCGAAACTAACAATGATCTGTGGCTGTAGATGGCGATGTAAACAAATGTAGCGCTTTGGCGAATTCGGCGCGAAAGGCTGCGCTCGAATACTTCTTGAAGATGGAAAATATCTAAAGAATGTGTAAAAGGAATACAAAAAGCTAGGTGCAAGAACCGACACCAGCGGCAGCAAACTCCAAGGCAGCCCCGTCAGCAGACGGAACTCAGCGTGCCTTTATCAGCCGCATTGTTCAGGCCTGCTCAGGCCTGCTCACCCAGTAGTCCGTGAGTGCTACATTACTTACAAAAACGACATGCTGCCCCGCAGAGGCCATTTATAATTATTTGACATCCACGAAACGCACAACCGACGCACACTCAACATGGGCACAGGTACACATATCAACTGGCGAAAGCCCCGGCACACTTCCAAAACGTTTCCAGCGGCGTACGGTAGAGGGCAGCAAAATAACAAGAAAAAGGGGGATTCTCGGCCGCGGCGGCCGCTATCCGACGAGGACGGCTCGGGGAAAAAATTAAAAGAAAAAGCGCTCATGTACCAAGATATGGATGCAAGCCTCCAGTCGCGAAGGGGCCACCAAATTCAGCGGATACGAGTGCATTGTGGTCTCATATAGGCAACGAACTTGCAGACACCGAGACAAGAGCTGCCTTGCATGATCGCACCGCAGTACTCATGTTTTCAGGACTAGATAGAAAGCCGAAACCAGATATAAACTTCATGCTTGCCTATTGTTAAGGCTTCCACCAGTTGTTATGAGCTGGTACCTGTTTTTACGCGGACGGGGTTTCAGCGACCTTCAACAGCGTTTGCTTAGAGCTAGAACCACGTTGAACATTAGAGAGGGTTCATCAGGGGAGACGACATGATGTAAAATCAAATAACGGAAGTTTAATACATTGTTAGGGGTGAGCGGTGCGCTCAAAGACAAAACGTACAGAAACGTTCGGCTTGCGTGCTCCTGCACGCAAGGGCAGAGATGTGTTCGTGGTGTCTCGCTGCCCTTCTTATACCCTACAGCATCCGGACAACCTCATTCTTTCTTGCTCCCTAGTAGACGACCTTGTCAGCACACTGGTCAGCCCAGATAGAGGAATTCAGAGAGAAACCACTCTTTGGCGTAGAGGTGGTGAACGTAGGACAAATAATAGTAGGATTTGCACTGGTGCATAATCCCGTCGCACCCAACCGACGGACAAGTCTTTTCACGCTGACGAGCGTGACGATAAGGCTCGTCGTCTCTCAGGCGTTTGGCATCCGTTCCATTCATTGCCACACAAAGTGAACCGTAACAGACTGTTCCGCCGCCGAAGGAGATCCCGATGAGCAGGGGACGACATCCGCTGGCCAGCGGGATGACGCAGGTCGGTGCTTGGTAGTCGTCGTCGGTTGTCGCACAGCTCGATGGAGCATCAAACACTGTGGGCGTTTTCCCACGTCGCTCAACGTCTCGGTCCGAGTCTAGATGCCTCAGAATGGTCTGCAACGATTTCTCGTTCATAGCGCGCGTCGGCAGAACTACACCGAGACTCAGTCGCTCAGTCAACAAGCGCGAGACAAATTCTGGCCGAGCTCCGCCAGGCTTATTTGCCACTAAAAAGTGACAGTTTTACAGAACTTTACAGCAGCGCTAAATACATACATGAACTGGTTATACGCTTCACAAGACATGACTGAACAGAAATGTGTAAACCAAAATAAGACCCTTCCAATCCTACGCCAGAAAAAAAAAAAGTACACGAGTTTTGGGAAACGTTTGAGACTGATTCTCGATCTAGGGGTTTCGACTCAAGTCACCGGCATTGCCACTGAGAGCCCCCTTTTTATAGTGTATCTCAAAAGAATATTGCTGTAAAGCGACACTCCAGCGCAAGAGACGGCCATTTTTGCGAGACGTTGTCTGCAACCATTTGAGAGTTCAATAATCCGTTTCGATGACGAACCTCAAGCCCGCAAGATAGCAAGACAATTTTTGAACAGCCCATAAGAGACACGCGCATTCTTTCTCAGTAAGCGCTATACGCCTGTTCTCGACTAGTGGGTTTCCGACTTGCGTAAAGGACGGGGTGTTCCTCCTCGTTCTCTCCCTTTTGGCATAGTACCACACCTATGCCTCGCTCGCTCGCATCGCATTGAACTACAAATCCCCTCGTGTAGACCGGCGATCTTAGAAGGGGCTGGCTCGTCAGCGCACTCGTTAGGGCGTTCAAAGAGGATTCCCTTTTTTTTTTCGTCCCAGAGAACACTCTGCGGATCAGTTTTTCGAAGAGCATCAGTTAGAGCGCTAGCTAGTTCAGAATACTAGGGAGATAATAAACATTTTTATTGGGTGAATGCAGCTTTGGAGAGGCGTCCTCATTCCAGAATGCCTTGAGCTCGGGCCGCGTATACCTAGGGATGTAACGCTGATAGTACACGGCGACTCGTAAGAAAGATTGGATATCGGTCTCTATGTGAGGCTGCGGGGAAATCTCGTATCGCAGCCACATTTAGCTCACAGGGACGGCGACGGCCTTGTCCGATTGCGTGACCGAGAAATATCACTTCCGCTTGCACCATTTGGCATTTTTGTGCCTTGACGGTTAAGCCTTCACGCAAGCGGGCCAGCACTGCCCTCAAATTTTGCATATGCTCCGACCAGGATGCAGAATATATCGCGACATCCTCTAAGGCAAGGCGAACTCTTCCTGTCTTCGCAACACTTTGTCCATAAGGCTTGAGAAACAGTATATACGGTGGATTTTTCAAATCGAAGCTTAAGACCTTAGGGTGGAACGCTCCCAACGGAGACATGAAGGCAGCATATCCGCTAGCCCGATCTGTGAGCAGAATCTGCCAGTAGCCTCGAACTAGATCCAGGGTAGAAATGAATCGGGCGCTACTAACTTTCTCGATGCGCCCTTCGATGTTTGGTACAGGATAAATCTGATCTTTAGTGATCGCGTTTAGCCTGTGGTAATCTACGCAAGGACGCCAATCTTTGCCCGGCACCTCAACAAAGATAAAACGCGAGGTGTAATGGCTCTCGCAACGCTCGATCACATCTAGAGCCAACATTTTTTCCGGCTTCGCATCTGTAATCTCACGTAGGCGCGGTGACACTCGATAAGCCTTTGAACGTACTGGCTCCGAAGAAGTGAGCTCGATGTTGTGTGTAAGAACCGATGTCCTTCCTGGCCTATCTACAAATAAGTCCTCAAACTCTTTCAGGATCTCCCACAACTCAGTCATTTTTTTCAGGCTCCAGCTGCACTTTAGGCCCTAGTTTCCCTAATTAGTTGTTCCCTAGCCTCTCTGTTAGTGAATGACACGAGTCCCGGCAGTTCTACCGGAATCTCTTCGCGAATGTTTACCATCATGCTTAGAGCTACGCATTACCTGTAAGGCTTGAGCAGATTACAGTGATAAACCTGCTGTATCTTCCGATTTCCAGCAGGCTTATAACGTAGTTCGTGTCAGAGAGTTACTGAACGTTTGCGGGACCTTCCCACTGCATTTCGAGCTTGTTTTTCTGCGATGGTAGCAGAATGACTACTTTATTGCCGACTTCAAATCGACGGGTCCTGGCTGTCCGGTCGTAATACACCTTGGACCTATGCTGTGCTTTAGACATGGCCTCTTCTGACAACTTCTGCGGCTTGCTTAAGCGTTCTAGTAGCTTAAGTACGTAGTCGACCACAACTGGGACTTCCCCGCGTCCTTCCCATGATTCGCGGAGCTTGCGCAGCGGCGATCGCAGCGAGCGACCGTATAAGAGCTCTGCTGGCGAAAAACCGGTTGCTTCATGAGGCGAAGTCCCCAGCGCAACCATGGTAACAGGCAAGCACCGCTCCCAGTCTGTCTTACTTCCGAAGCATCACGCCCTTGACGCGCGCTTCAAATAGAGTGTAGCTTCCTAGGGAATTGGACTGCGGATGGTACACCCAGCTATGAATGAGCCTTGGCCCGAATCGTTCTAGAAAGGTCTCGGTTAGGGCACGAGTAAACACGGTGCCTTGGTCGGACTGTAGGTCGGCGAGAAAACCAACCCGCGCAAATATCGAGAGGAACGCATTAACAATTCCCACCGAACCAAGCTCTTTAAGTGGAACCGCTTCGGGAAACTTAGTAGCGGGGCAAATCGCTGTCAATATATGATGGTATCCCGAGGTTGTTACTGCAAGTGGACCTACAGTGTCGACTACGAGCCGGTGGAAGGGCTCAATAATCGGCACTAGCTTCATCGGCGCTCTTGCCTTTTCACCCCGTTTCCCAACATGCTGACATGTGTCGCAAGTTGTTGCAAATTGCTTGCTCTACGTCGCGGAAACGACCTGGACAACAATACTCCTGTAAGTCTATCCTTAGTTCTCTTGGCACCTCAGTGACCAGACCAAGAGCTTCCGTGTGACAAGCGCAAAAGATCTTGTCGGTAAGCCTCGGGCACGACCAGCTGGTCAAATGTGACACCCCTGCGATCTACATACTTCCAGTACAGTAGGCCGCCTCTCTCATAAAAATGCACGTTTTCCCGTGCAACACCTTCATTTAGGTTGCTTCGGATGTGCCGCAGGCTGGGGTACTTGTTTTGCTCGGACGTCAAGGCTGAACTGTCCAGCCGCTGTAGGCCTTCCGACGTAGGCGCTACAAACAAATCTGGCGACTGCTCTTCCGATAACTCGGCTGCTGCCAATATCGGGACCTCTGCTTGTGCGGATCCAAACTCCTGCGG
Organism: Dermacentor andersoni; assembly: GCF_023375885.2. NCBI lineage: Eukaryota > Metazoa > Arthropoda > Arachnida > Ixodida > Ixodidae > Dermacentor > Dermacentor andersoni. The sequence goes on along the minus strand of NC_092814.1, from coordinate 122,440,434 downwards.
TTCCAACGCGGCAGCATTCTCCATCTCTGATTTCTGAGGTTTCGAAGAGCCAGCCACCTCAGTTCCGCGACGGCTTTTGCAGTTAACTCACGAGCTTTTGATCTCGTTAGTGCCATCACGCTATAGGCTTCCCGAGGATTAGCCCTTTCTCGCGCAGAATCTGATCCGACCTATTTCAGAACAGGTAAGGGCGGAGGAAGCGTACGCGATACGGCAGCTTCCGTCTCAAGTGTGGAGAAAGGACCTTTAACAGACACCTATGTAGCCGGAAGACATGCAGACCTTCGGGCAACACCTTCCGGAGTGTATGTGAATCAGTTCTTGATTAGCCAGCTTTGGTGTTGCCATGTGTATGTTACTTTCGTTTTTTCGTGCGCACTTGAGAGGGTGTCTGTTCTCTTTTACGTGTAGTTCTCTACTTATTCTGTTTCTTTAGAAATAAACTGTTAGTTGCGAGTAGCGCCCGTGTTCGTCGTTTCTCTCTAGCTCGTCTACGTCTTTTTCGCACCGTTGTTTGTTAAGATGGAACCACACCAACTCGCCCAGCTCTCAGTTTTGATGAACTCACATTATTCCTTTAATCGCAACTAGAATATCCGCTGCCCAGGTCTGCTGTCTAGTCCATACTCCCGTCTTCCTGTCTCTTGAAAGGCCTCTCATCAGGTTTGGGTGTTAATCTAAACGAACAAGCGCCATGCCTATCTGTAGATTACGCGGTGAAAACGGCTGAAAATTCAAACGGTAGCGTGCGCCCTACTCGACAGAAGAGCTTATCTCACCTCCAGCAGACAAGGCGTCACACGTTGCGCCTCCGGTGTTCCCGTGAAACGAATAGCGCGCAAGATCGCCACCAGGGGGAGGGGCGGGGGGCGATCGGGGATCGCTATTCGGAACGCGCGTTCGGTAGCGTTGCGCGCGATTGGCTTAGATTGACTTCGTCAGCGACTTCGCCAACGTGTTGATTTACGCCCCACGTTAATTTTAGAGAGACAGATCTTCAATGTGCGAGCGTAAGGTCATAATTCAGAAAACAGGACAACCGCTCACTGGGCCGCATCGAGGCACATAAATTCGTAGCTACACCAGGCGATTTTTTTTTAGCTGTACCAAATTTTTACAGATTGCCTGTGGCAGGTAACACAATTCTAGAGCTTGAGATAAATTACTCGACGAGGCGGTCATTACTTCTACGAGAAATCAAAAGGCTTATGTGAATAACTATCATAATTGCACAAATTAACTTTTTAATTGCTTTACGGCTCATATTTCAATCTACGAACTGTAGCATGTAATTTCGCAAGGCATATCCCCTTGGAACAAATTCTCAGAACTACACGTACCAGTTTTGAGATATTGATTCTCAATGTGTCCGACGAAATGCATTGGCATTCCAGTTATTTTTGGGCTTCAATGCAAAAAACAGCGTTTTCTTTAAAAAGTAAGTGGAAGAACAGTGCATTTTTACCGCAAGTTTGACGGCGCATACCTTGAAACCGGTGCACCTTCGGTGTACGGTTTCAGATGAAGATAGTCGAATTCTTAAATGAAAGGTTTCGCGCAGGACAACTTGTGCCATGTCTTTATAGCCCGTGTTTCGTGTGCAATGTGTCATAAAAATACAATAATATCGTAACTAGAACAACGTTTCAGTATTGCTTCACTGAAATGAGCTGGGCATGTGAGGGAAAATGCTGATTGAAACGTTCATTAACATGTGAAATGCGAGTCACCTGCGTTCAGACAGACATATCGGCGGCAAGCGCGTCCGTTACAGCCCGCAAACTCATTCTCTTCCTGCTAAGAAATAAAATGGACGCTTACGCCCTAGTTCCGCGTCTCGCGACGGCGAGACAGGTATACGCGTACTGTGTGCGCAGGACAGCTTTCCGAAAACAGCCCAGGAAAACGACGAAAGGCTCTCCCTCTTGTTTTCCTCCTTCACTCGCGTTGTAACCGCATTCTCCGTTTATCCGGCGGATGTGCGCAGCGCCGCAACTGTGGCGAGGAAAGTGACGCTGGTGCACCGATAAGCAGGCAGAGGCACCACAGCGCTGAGCGGGAAGGTAATTGCGGAAAGGTTGCCAAGCGAATTTGCTGCTCAGGTAAATGGACAAGCGTGGGCCGTTTATAGCTGGCCCCAACAAGACCAGCCGCCAGCAGGATGTCCAAGCCTTTCCACGACCGGAAAAGTATCACTCCGCTGCTGCCGCTCCTGTCAGACCGGCGGAGGCCGTCAACTGCGCGCGCGTGGAAAGTGACGGCAAGACAAGAGGGATGCCTGGAAGCGAAGCAGCTTGCGCCTGAAAATGACACCTTTCGCAACGTTCGCAACAGCAGAAATAGCGAACTCGAGATAGCGCGCGCCGTCAACCCTACACGCACACGCGCGAACACACGCACGACAGCCGAGGTTTGGTACTGCTCATGCGCAGTGCTGAAAGGTCATGACACGAGAGGTCAACGCTAATGATAACCCAGTCGCCAGTATTCCATATCTGCACACCTTGTCTCACCACATGAAAAATGGTGGGTAGTAGATTTGGCGTAAATGTCGTCTTCTTGGCAAGAAACAAATTGGGCCGCATATGCGCAACGGTAGGAAGAAAGGTTGAAGGGAATACACAGAAGTGGAGTGATTGTGATGTGAAACACCGTGACGGGTTGGTTGACTGTGCAAAGTGTGTAATCACATGCCCCGGTCTTGCGGGAAATGGTACATAGGCCTGACAGGACGGTGTTTGAATAACCGATTAATGGACTACAGAGCTTCTTTGAAAGGGCAGCCGTCGTCTAATATGTGCCTACTTTGCAAAGAATACAAGTACAAACCGCCGCTAAAGGAAACCGAAGTGCTGCCAAGACACAAAGACAGGATAGCAAGGGAGATTGCTGAAGCATTTCTTATTCATAAAACCGGTGACATGTGCGTCGCAAGGCCATCGGCGAGTCTGCACGAACTAGAAATTGATTACTTAACCACTAATCTTTAAGGTGTCACACGTGTTCATGCCAGAGCATATATTTGGCGTGTTTTTTAAAATAAGCCGTTGTCGCTAATCTGCGCTTGTCCGTGTTTTCTATCTTGTCCCTGTTCGTTTGCGCCATTCTTTTTTGAGTATGGATTACCAATGCGGCCAACAGTACTTCTAAGGAAACTTATCATTCCACGCGTTCGGTGTATGCTTTGCTGGGCCTTCCGTCCGTGCTTCGCTGAGCGCAAACAGTGTTCGCTCGAGCGAGCATGCACGTGAGGCTCCTTGTGACGGGTTGCAAAAAAAAAAAAAAAAAAAAAAAAAAAAAAAAAAAAAAAAAACGAAAAGAACAAAAATAAAAAAATGATCTAAAACAACGCATTAGCAGCCGTATACCACAGTGTGTTTGTTTCTAAGGGTTAAAACTTGCTTCATTCAATACTGAGCCTATATAAAAATCAGTTGCTCATAATTCCTGTCAAAGAACATCGAACTATACATCCAAGTGCGGACGAAGTCACTGCATAAAGTCTCTCTAGCCTCCAGAGCATTGACTTCGCCGTTGACTTCGTTCAGTATAAAACTTGGCACAGTTAATTGCCTGGTTTCTAAGAAAAAAATGGGAAATTTGCCTGCACTTATGGGGATGCGAGGTGCTACCGCGACCATCGCTAGTAACGTTGACCACGACGGCGCATGGATGGACGGATGTTATGAGCGTCCCCTTTGGAACGGGGTGGCCGATTGCGCCACCAAGCCCTTGCTATTACACTGCTTAATGGTGGCGCAAGCATAAACTTGTGTCGCCATCTGTCGTCATCTACAGGAAGCAGCGTTTCAGGCAGGGCAGCCGCCTGTTCCAGGAGCGGGAAACACGCGGCAGCCCTCCCTGAAACGCTGCTTTCTGCAGATGACGGCAGATGGCGACACAAATCTGTGCCAGAAACATGCCATGATTAACTACTTAAGAGGGAAAAAACGAAATCAGGAAAGAAACATTTAATGATAACTCAAAGGGAAGCTCATAACTTTTTGAAGCGAGATTAGGATGCCGTAGAACACGCGCCTATAAAACGAGATATAAGAAGGAGGGAAAGCTAGGGAAACGATGGAGCATGTTGTATTAGAATGTGAATATATTGCCCAGCGGTCGATTTAGACACCACTGACCTCTTTGAAGCCCTTGGGTTCAGCGAGAGCAGGGGAAAAGTAAACATGTCCGCAATAGAGATTAGTGAGAGGCGATTGGAAGATTGGTGGATGTAGGGAAACGACAAAAGACGGAGACCTACAAAAGCAAAGTTCCCAATAGGGGGTCAGGAAATTTGGTTGTGGGAGTTCATCGTGTTTTTCTTTCTTTTTTTTTAACCTAGGTAGGACATTAGGCAGTATAAAAGCAAGAGCTTGGCGACGCAATCCACCGCCCCGTTACAAAGGGGACTCTCAAAACATCCATCCATCCAGGGCCGGCTTTTCAGACGCCATTTTTCCCATAGACAAAAACAGTTTCTCATTTTTATCTTAAAAACAGGCCACTAATCGTGACAAGTGTTATACTAAACGAATTCGACGCCAAAAGGCGATCGTTCTGCAAAATTTGAGCAAGAACAGTGCAGCGGTGAGCGCAAAATCTTTTTTTGAACACGCGCAGCCAAATATTCAGGACCCTGTATGGAACGGAGTATAGTTGCTCATTCTGTGAAGCAAACGGTTCAGCAGCCATGCGACAACGGTATCGCAACGTTGAATGAACGACGCGGACGACGACTGCGAAGACGGGTAATGATTTCTGTGCTGTTTTCGTCATCTGCTCGTCTACGCAGTCCTTCAGGCGTACGAAACGGCTAATAAACCACCTCTGCAGGATGAAAGCCCATAAAGCGCGAATGCGTCAGTAGGCACGAGTTCAGCATCCCGAAGATTGTCTCCCCGTAGGGCAAAGTGCGGCGCAGTGGCCTAGACTCACAGTAACGCATTGCCATCACGGCGGCCAAGGCCAGCCACTTGTGAACGCCGCGTAGCAACCTTCTTTGTACCGATAAACCAGACCGCACTCAATTGGAAACCTGTAGCGGCAGCGGACTGGCACAAGGTCTCATTTGCCAACGATCTGCAGAGGCCAAGCAGGCGAACCCTCGAGGAGACGAACGGAGATTTTAGCTAGCCAGTTTTCGAGAAATGAAACTTTTACCGCCCGAAAGCAAACAGGGACGTGCGGAGGCTGGTTCGTCAGAGCATGCAACGCCGGGAGCACGTCGCGTAGCGTGGTAAAAGCAGGAAAGCGTCCTGGTGGTGTTGGCATTCAAAACAATCTCAGTCTTTGTGTCAGAACACAAGCAGGAGATGGCGATATGCGGACAGGTTAGACAAGCTCCTGTAGAAGAGAAGGCGTGAGAGAGCGTTCTAAGATAATAGCATCCCAGCAATCCCCTCACCTTCTCCCTGGCAATGATCCAGCCCTCGAGGCATGCGGGCACGCAGAACTTCGCGGCACAGTAGGTGCGCCTCGCAGATGGGAAGGACGGGGAAGACCCCTGTCATGCAAGAGGAAAAATTGCTCCTGCTGGAGAGAGCAAAGCAGAGGCGGCGCCTTCGCTGCCAGACCGGACTAAAAAAAAAAGGAAGAATATTGCGTGCGTCTGCGTGGCACACTTTCACCTCCCTCAATACAGCGTCCCTCCCGCCCTCATTCTCAAGGCAGCAAGGCCACAGGCGGGGATTACCTTGAGAGCCGGAAAGGCTGTGGAAAGTCGGACTGCGTTTGCAAACAAACGCCAGCACTTTCGGAAGCTTCCGTGGACGAGGCTGACGCTTCAAATCCATAAATGTATACACAGAACTGGAGCTGACAGCAGTGGCGTAGCTAGGAGGTAACACACAGGGTACATGCCCCCCCCCCCCCCCCTAAATTTCTGAGTTAATATGCAGCCTGCTCAGACTTTCTCCCCACCTTTCGCCCTCCCCGACCCTGCTCAAGTACGTGCCGCCCCCCCCCCAAAGAAAACAACAAATCTGGCTAAGCCACTGGCTGACAGCACTCCTTAAGCTGTCAGATAATTTTGCAGTTTTTTCCTTGTTTGTTTTCTTTCTTCAAAGCCTCCAAACTAAACCTTTCCTGCTCCGCCCTCTTCTTAGCTGACGTTCCCGAGCATAATAGACACTCGACACCAATACATTAAAGTGAGGCCCGTTAAGAAAAACAAAGAATTTTTGAACTCTGTCTTTAACTACCTCGTCAAGAGCCACCATTCTACCACACACACCCGTATTTCGTAGGTCATTGATGTACTAAATTGTTGATTGAAAATCGGGCGCCAACGCTAGCCCTAGAGCTACGAGATCAAACAATGGCAGTGATTTATGTTTATACCACCAGGGCTATTTTACTAAAGAGAACAAGCCACGGCGGCCGCATTTCGATGGGGGCGAAATGCGAAAACAGCCGTGTACTTAGATTTAGGTGCACGTTAAAGAACCCCAGGTGGTAAAAATTTCCGGAGTCCTACACTACGGCGTGCCTCATATAAAAACTGGTTTTGGCACGTAAAACCCCATAATTTTTTGTCTACAAAGAGTATTAAACGTTTATGACCATTCCGTGAACGTTCCCTTTGTTTTGCTCGTTTGTTTTTGCCATAGCGAAATCACATTGTAGCACGTAGTGCATCTTGTTCTCTTTAATAAAATAGTTCCGGTGGTGTAAACATAAATCACTGCCATTGTTTGATCTTGTAGCTCTAGGGCTAGCGTTGGCGCCTGGGTTTCAATCGACAATTTAGTACATCAATGACCTACGATATATATATATATATATACACACGCACACGCACACACACACACACACACACACACGCACACGCACACGCACACACACACACACACACGAAGTACTTGTACTTTTCCTCCCAACTGCACAGCCCGACGCGTAAAAACCGCCACGAGTTTCCTTGAACAGTAAGAGCCACTCGATATATAAGGAAACTTCTGCGTTATTCAAATCGCCCCCATGATATTGTCGTTTTGCGTCAACACTTCTGTTTTTTCTTTTCAGCGCCGGGACACCGCGCTCGTGTGGTCGGCGCGGGTACAGGCGGAAGCCAGCTGTCTCCGGTTAATGATGGGCAGCATGCACGGGCTCGCTGCAAAGAGCGCGATGACGAAATCTCGAGCCAAGGCTGAATTGCGCAAACGACACCTCAAATAAGCGCCGCACACGGCCACCACGGAATAAACAAGGAAGAGTGTACGCGACAGCACAAATGGGCGCCAAGATAACGAGACCACACATAAAAAAAGCGATAATGTGAGCGCGTGCCGTTCGCTGCATTCTGCGCCGCAGTGAAGCTCGCACTTGCTTTAAGAGGCAACCGGCAATGTTTTATACATACATCTCAATTTCCAATATACCACACAACTTTCAAAGTGCAACTATCAGCATTTTTCATGAAAAGTCTGTGCCAGCTACGCAAATGCTGCTTACGCGAGTGATTTACATACACAGATACAAATACGTAAAGAAATGAATTAACAATTCCCTTTCAATTCCGCGATTATACTGTGTGTTTATATAGAAACTTGAAGGCAAACGTATTTGAAAGCGAATCTAATTAGTTTGATAGTTCTAAAGCGTCTGTTTTCCGAGTTATTTATCATGAAACCCGACTCTCACTAAGCTAACCTCGCAGTCGGAGGGAGTCTCGACCCAAGGACTAACGTCTGCTGCGTCACAATGGGGTTGTGGCGCAGCAGACTTTGCGGAAAAGGGGAAAGGCAGTCTTATTTTTGTCAGCAAGATATAGCGGTTATAAGCGCCGCCAGGCATCGAGATGACGTGCTACAAGGAATCAGCTATACATACGTCATAAGAGAGGTTCGCTTGCGTGTCGAGACTCGCGCATCTGAATGCGAAATTAGCGTATACTGAGCAAACAATTTGAATATATCAGAACACAAACGCTTTAGAAGTATCAAACAAAATAGAGCTGTGTTTGAACACGTTTGTCTTCACGTGTCTAATATAAACAATACCACCTTCACGAGATTGTTTAATGTATTTATTGGCTTAACTCGTTCACCACAATTGTGACCGCCAAAGCGCACAAGCCACCTGTACAAACAGAATTTGCGTACCTAGCTAGCATAGCCTTATTATTAAAATTAATGGACAGCTTTGGAGAGAAGTGTCTACAAGCGCACGAGTAAGCAGCGTGGAATGATGTATACGTGCCACAGAGCATGCACGTTTTCAGTTCCATTCGCTGGTGAGAACGCAGTCAGGTTACCAGCGCCCATTCGGGTGACGAAACAGCCAACGGGTAAGTTTTCAGGCAGCAAACTGACAATTCTTAAATTGCAATATCTGCAGCAGAGCAATTAGTAACAACCCCATTGGTGAACGTTTGCTAATTGGTCGATCTTGCATTCATTTCTATGGAAGTGACGTCCACCTCTTCAAATAATCCAGTAATATTTGAAACTAGTCTGTTTATGTGGTCCAACATGACATTGCAGTTGGCGTTTAAGAACGCGATATTCATAGTGTCTGCAAAAAGAATAACGACTAAAAAATTCACCAACGATTAGGATACTCCCTAATGCGCAATTTGAGCGCAGCTCTATGCGTGTTTTCATTTCGCGATATATTGGCTGGCGCGGACAATCTGGCTCGTGCGGCACGTTCCAAACGGAACAAAGTGTGGCGCGTCTGTCTCGCTGATCGGTATAGATCGCGAGAGGCAGGGCGTGGGTGCGATTCATAGCAGCCGCCGCAGGCAGGCCTCCGCTCATGCAGCGCCTTGTTCCCACAGAGACGACGCGCGCTACTCGGGCGCCATACCGTAGCCATCGTCGCCGCATAGCCCGTCGTGCGCGGCGCTATACGCTTCTCACGCTTTCTCACGAGAACGGCCTTTCGTCGCGGGGAAGTCGTGCCACAAGCATAGATCGGCGCACTCACTCACACTCACTCATTTCAAAGGCGTGAGTGCGAGTGACTGTGAGCGGAGGTGAGTGTGAGTGAATGCCAGTGAGTGTGGGCGGAGGTCAGTGCGAGTGAGTGGAGGTGAGTGCGTGCCAGTGAGTGTGAGTGGATGTGAGTGCGTGCCAGTGAGTGTGAGTGGATGTGAGTGCGAGTGAGAGTGGATGTGAGTGCGAGTGAGAGTGGAGGTGAGTGCGAGTGAGAGTGGAGGTGAGTGCGAGTGAGAGTGGAGGTGAGTGCGAGTGAGAATGGAGGTGAGTGCGAGTGAGAGTGGAGGTGAGTGCGAGTGAGAGTGGAGGTGAGTGCGAGTGAGTGCGAAGGTGAGTGCGAGTGAGTGCGAAGGTGAGTGAGAGTGAGTGCGAAGGTGAGTGCGGAGGTGAGTGCGAAGGTGAGTGCGGAGGTGAGTGAGAGTTCGAGTGGAGGTGAGTGCGAGTTCGAGTGGAGGTGAGTGCGAGTTCGAGTGGAGGTGAGTGCGAGTTCGAGTGGAGGTGAGTGCGAGTTCGAGTGGAGGTGAGTGCGAGTTCGAGTGGAGGTGAGTGCGAGTTCGAGTGGAGGTGAGTGCGAGTTCGAGTGGAGGTGAGTGCGAGTGGAGGTGAGTTCGAGTGGAGGTGAGTGCGAGTTCGAGTGGAGGTGAGTGCGAGTTCGAGTGGAGGTGAGTGCGAGTTCGAGTGAGTGCCAGTGAGTGTGAGTGGAGGTGTGTGCGAGTGCCAGTGAGTGTGAATGGACGTGAGTGCGAGTTAAAATTAAATTATGGGGTTTTACGTGCCAAAACCACTTTATGATTATGACACGCGCCGTAGTGGGGGACTCCGGAAATTTCGACCACCTGAGGTTCTTTAACGTGCACCTAAATCTAAGTACACGGGTGTTTTCGCATTTTCGCCCCCATCGAAATGCGGCCGCCGTGGCCGGGATTCGATCTCGCTACCTCGTGCTCGGCAGCCCAACACCATAGCCACTGAGCAACCACGGCGGGTGTGAGTTCGAGTGAGTGCCAGTGAGTGTGAGTGGAGGTGAGTGCGAGTGCAAGTGAGGGCCAGTTGAGCCGAGGTGAGTGCGAGTGAGTGCCAGTGAGAGTGAGTGGAGGTGAATGCGAGCGTCAGTGGGCGCTTGTGAGTGTGAGTGGAGGTGAGCGTGATCGTGAGTGAGAGCGAGGCCTGGAAAATTATGGTGAGTGAGTGTGACTATTCTCCCACACTGCCGACCTATGGCCACCAGTGTCAGCGGCGACAACCTCCAAAGGAGCGTCACATCGAACTTTACACGTAGCCGCTCACCATCGCCCCTGCAGGAACAGTGATCCCCGTCACACGCGCAGGTACCGCGGACTGACCTTAGCAGCTGACGACGCGGACGAGCGTAGCCCTCCCTACCTCACGGCGTTTATTCTGAGCCGTCATCCGGCGAATGAACATTGCAGTGAGCATCACTGGCGCTACGCTACGCTTTGCCTGAAAATAGGATCCCGCGGCAACCGCTACGAACACACATTCTGCGTGTTTATTCCATGTTTTATTTCGCTCTCAAGTGAAGTTCCGACGAGAAAAGTTTGCCAAAGACTGGTGCCTACTGTTAGCGGCGGGCGTGTTCGTGTACTCTGTCGCTGCGTTTTTCGTCGGACGGGGTCGTTTTTCGTCGTACCGAGCATCTCGGCGTCAAACTTGGTCGTGGCCTCCGCGCTGCATTCAGGCTCCCTGTTACGCCAATACGTGTAGCAGTGGAGGATCATGTTGCGTGAATCCCTATTTAGGATATGGCCACTCTTGTTCTTGTCGAGGCTCCTTGGTGGTGTGGACATCGAGGTGACACAAGGCTCGTTCGGCAACAAAGTCCGAAGTCGCTCGGCTCCACGGCGGAAAACTCGCACGCAATGCTTTGCGCGAACTGGCGAGATTGCAGGCTTGCAAAAAAATAATAATAATAATAATGAAAAGGAAAAAAAATTCTGAGAACACAAAATCAAAAAATATTAATTTTATGCGATTTAAAATCAAGAGTATTTATTTAAAACGATGAACGAACCTTTTTTGTACCTTCCTGCCTCGACCGTATTCTCGCCCCAGGTTTGTAATGGTTGCGATAAATGCATTGTTCTATATAAGTACTTTTTCAATAGCAACTGATTCATTTTAACCTTGGAAAACGAGTAGTAGATACGCCGTGTACATGTGAACAAGCGCAAAAGCCATGCAGAGCTGCTCTTTCTACTTTTGTCACTTGCAATGAAGCTAAGGAGCAGACGACGGGCAGCGTTGTAGAAAGCACGGGGTTATTTTTCTGTCGCTATCCGGCATGTGCCGTAGCACATGAGAGCTCTACTTTACCAGTCATAAAAACACAAAAGTCTCGAGAATTACGCGTTTCGGGAGCATAACTTTTAGAGCGGGGCTATTTCAGTCGCGGAGGCAACCGGCTGTCGCGCTTCGGTCATCTGGGCGGGGCCTCCCCTTTTTTCTAAAGTTGTATCCGACTATAGTTCACCATAGCTTTTTGTTCTCACTACTCTCACCACCTTTGCAAATAAATTACTTTCGTCTTGGCTGCTTGGACGATGCCTAAATATTTCACATCGCAAAAGCGATCTTTTGCCTTCCGCGAAAGCCACATGCAGGTTCATCGGACTGCGTCGCTCCGACAGCAACTGTTGTGGAACGGCCGAGTGTTACGACGCAGGGCATACAATGCGACAGATAAAATGGCCAGTAAGCCGAGTAATATTTTCGCAAAAGCTCAACGTAATCAAGGGAAGCTCACATGGCGCAAAACACGTCGCCCTATACCTACGCGTTCCGCTCCGGTGGCCCAAGATTCCCAAATTGTTCGGAAAAACTCACAAACGCACTCTAAACAAAAACACCGCCGGTATCCCACACTTTCGCCGATGTGGTGGCACTTCGGAGATGGGGCGCCATGATATATGTGCTTGGTTTAATTGGGGGCATATAAGGGGACAGTAAATTAATCTGCAGTATAGACTAGTGAGATTTGAGGCGTAAAGGAAGAGCAAACGTGCAATCAGGCGAACTTTCTATATTTAATATTTGATACCTCAAATTGTAAAGCTGTTTAAAGATTTAGATGCCTCTGAAATGTTAGAAGAACTATAGCTTTGGCAGCGTGCTCTCTTCCCCGTTGCAAAGGGGTTGGTCATATCATAGTCATCGTCTGGGCGGCTGTACATAGTTTTATCGCAAGGTCACTTACTGTTTCACGCAAGGCACAAGATAAAAAAAAATAAAGCAAAAGAAAGGACGTGTAGCCAAGCACTTCCCCCTCTCAAATCTAAATCAGATCCTTGCTCCGTGCGTCAACGGAAGGGCGGACGTTGTTGTGAAACGGCACAACGTCGTGAATATGACCATCTGCCATCATCACCCATGACGGCACGCTCCGCCATAACAACACTGCTTTATGTAACTTTCAGAGGCGTTTATTTATTTTTTAATCTCGTATAGTGCTCTCTGAAAACAATGCATTATTGCCGATCTTACAGGCTGCTGCAACACACTGTATCACAATGAATTAGTAATGACGAACCTAACTGGGCGCAAATATGAGGAGACTGGCAGGAGACGCAACTTTACTCTTTGTTCAACATAGTCTCTCATGCGAAAAAAAAAATTAAGGCTGATTCTCTCTTTCTCTCGGGTAGCCTGACGTTATAAACAACAACAAGTAGCGCTCCCGTGGTTATATCTTCCCCGTGACCTCCTTTGCAAAGAGTGGTGACACCACGCAAGAAGCCGTTCGTGTCTTATCAATTCGAGCGATAGCAAGGCCGAGAGGCTTGCGCTTGCCATGGAAGGACAGGGAAGTCCGCATTATGAGTGGTCGTCCCTGCCCTCCATACAGGCTTTACTGAAAAGCAGTGCGCCACACACATGTACTAAGGCGAAAACTAGAACGAAGGCGGAACGGGATAAAATCGTTTTCGTCATCGTTCTTGCGTTCCATTCGACGTGTTTTAGCGCCCCGCAGTCAACACGGCAGCTCACGGTATGCGATACCACTTGAGCACGCAGAAGTTGCTCTCCAAGATAAATTAATGCGTATCATCTCGGACTTTCGGCCACGTGACTCTTGGCACGTCGCAATTTCTTGCTGCATATGAATAGCATCAATGATGACTGGCACCAATTATTAAAAATGGAGGGGTCAAGAAAATGTTACACTCATAGCACCGGCCGTCGCCAGAAAATTCATCTGGCAAGAATTCGCTGATTAATAATTATCAACCTCCGAGTTTTCAGCTTTAGGGAGCACTGTGTAGCCCAAGAGCGCGTATCACTCTGAAGACGAACCCTTACGTGACGAGTACGTGAAATCAGCCGTACAGGCTTTGCGGGCTCTCTGATGCAGGTAAAGCCCCTCCGTCCAGCTCGGCAAAAACATGTATGGAGGGGGCTTTAGATGCAGGCAGCTGCGGTTCCTTCTGGCCCGATTTTCTTTACACTGTTAGACACGGCCAGCCGAGTGCCTGCTGCCGCAGCCTCAACAAGGTATCGCCCACTGTCGCACACACATTCCAAAGCTTTTGTGCTAAATGGCGGGGATCGTTGACCTACCGACGTCGCACTGCGCTTCAAGCAACCTGTGCACGTGTGCACAAAAAATGAGGGCGCGTTCGCGTCCGACGAAGTACACGTGCCGTTTGACGAGCGGGCCCCGAAAAAAAAAAAAAAATTAAATTATGGGGTTTTACGTGCCAAAACCACTTTCTGATTATGAGGCACGCCGTAGTGGAGGACTCCGGAAATTTCGACCACCTGGGGTTCTTTAACGTGCACCTAAATCTAAGTGCACGGGTGTTTTCGCATTTCGCCCCCATCGAAATGCGGCCGCCGTGGCCGGGATTCGATCCCGCGACCTCGTGCTCAGCAGCCCAACACCATAGCCACTGAGCAACCACGGCGGGTGAGCGGGCCCCGAACGTTGACACCACTCAGCTCTCGTTCTCAGCGAGTTCATTGACGCCATTCCAGAGATGGTGAAACATCTCTTCGAACCATAAAGATTTCCGATTTTTCGGGAGCAGCGCGCGTTTTGCTGCCGTAGCTTCCTCGAGAGCATTCATGCTTCTTATAATTTTCCTGTTCCTGCCGCCCCCCCCCCCCCCCCCCTATCCCCAAATGCACGTAAATATATAGAGTAAACTCAAGTTAATCAGCGCCAACATCCCTTTTGCACGCTTTCCGACCTCTTCGGAAATACAACAGCACGAACGAGTTGGCGCAAGCTGAAAGTGAGAGAAAACGGCACCATTCACAAATTTCCAAACGGCTATCCTTTCCAAAAACATGTCCTTTACCTGCCGGCTCTGGTTTCCAATGAACAGGGAGACACTGCAGAGGCAAACGCGCCATTCTAAGAAAGACGAAAGAAAAGGGCTCGTGACCGCGTTCGAAAAACTGGACAATCGCCCCTTTACAGAGGAAAAAGCTCTAGGACACCGGTCCAGGCGGGCTTCGGCACTCGAGGCCTAAAGGGCTTTGTTGAAGTTTTTAAGGACATGCGAATTGTGCGACCATCTTTGAGTGTTGTAGCGCGTGGTATCGCGTTCCTGTGTGAATATTCCGGTTTTCTTTTTCCCCTCTTCTTCTTTCTCCTTTTATTCCCTTTACATCTTTCCCCAGCACAGGGTAGCCAGCCGGTTTCTTACACTGGCTAACCTCCCTGTCTTTCCTCCCCTTTGTCTCCCCCCAAAGAAAGACGTAGAAAACGCCTCATAGGCTCAGTGACATCTGCGCATGCAACCTCGCAATATGGAAAAAAAAAAAAGTGAAGGAGGCGTTTTTTTTTTTTTTTTTATTTCGCCAGCCTGTCCGCTCTGATGCTCTCGGTTCGCGTTTATTCACTTATGTGGCATGAAAGTAAGAAACGTCATGAGCGCGTACCTGCGGCCTCCATATCTGCTGCAGCCCCATGGCTTATTTGCACGGCCAGTAAGCGTAAATGACTGCATGTATGCACCTCACTCTTCATGCGTCACTAAAGAGGAGCGTTCACTGCAACACACACGCACGCACAGGCAAGCACGTACATAACTGGCGTACAAGCAGGGGCTTCAACGACGTCAGTTTTATGAGCGCCGTGACGGATAAGTTGGCACTGAATGATATACAAGTGCAGTGCACCGGGCAGAATTTTCGCTCTGAAGGGCAAATCAAGCGGCCTGCGGAAATGTGTGAAACAAATGCAAGGTGTACGCGCTGCACCGCTCATATACGTATACGATACAGACAGCAAAAATAGTTCTTCCAGCGTAACTATTGCGTAGCGGAGTTCAGCTGAAGCCTATCATAAATACGAGCGTAATAACGACGGCACTCAAGGGGCTCCAATACTGGCCTCAGCCCGACATGCACTACGTGGCGTGCTTAACGAGATAGTGAGCTCAATGACTGAACGAACGCAATGGTTGAAATTATTAGCAACGTTCTGCCCGAATCTGCGCAATAATCCCATTTCACTCACTCTCATAGCCTGTTTCGTCTGCGGAACCAACACGTTCCGTCGCCTACTCTTTTCGCAAACGACTACTTATTTTATTGTTTGTCCGGTGTCTATTTTTTTTTTGTTTTTGTTGTTGCAGGGCGTTGACAAGTCTCATTGCCTGGCTTAACTGCCTCGTCATTGCGCAGACTGCGATCGTCGCGAGAAACACGCAGCTCGCTATCTGCAAAAGCCAACACCAACAGCTGGCCACTTCCAGCCGACACAGTAGTATCGCACGCGTAACTCATCGGCGGCAAGTTGTCTTTTCGTGCACCATCATTTTTTCTTGTTATTTTTATATTTCAATTAAAAAGAGCAGTTAATTTCTCCTGTATTTAGTTGCCTTCGTTAACGGCCTGTTGGTTAACTCTCGCTGACGCTCGCGGTAGGCAGCTTCTTCCTCAGGAGTACGCACTACTCGTGGTCTTCCCATAGTTGTAGCTGGGATGGAATGTGCGGAAGCACTAATCCAAAGCTCCGTATATTGGGTGCAAGGCCCGCCACTGGATATGCGGGCGCTGCAATCGTTTTGACGATTGGTTGGATTGGTTCGACGATTGACCGTGTTTCTTAATTAACGAGGTTACACACACGTTCGGCTGCGACGGAGAGAACGACTTCAGTGACAGTATGCCCGCAGTCCGCCGTTCTCGCTTGCGTTGGATGTCTCGAGTTTGTTCGTAGGGGTGGTTAGCAGCATCAGCCCGGCATTGCCGCTTGCGACTCTTCAAAATTAAATCTGTCCGTCACAGAAGACAACCCCATTACGACGGCAGAAGAGAAGTGAAATTCTACTCTGGAATGACGAGCGGCAACGGAGCCAGCTGTGGAAGAAGACAATGACGCTCGAGCCCTTGCTGATGACGACAGTTTTAGCGAACTCCGACAACGACGGCACATGGTCCGCATAAACAGCTTCGCTGTAAAAGTGTGCAACGAGCGCGCATGCAACGCTGTACGCCGCGTACCGCGTCACGGACGACGGACGATCAGAGAGCGATCAGGGAGCCGCAGTCGGTGCATCCAAACGCGTTCTCTTCTGCTGGCCGCCTCGTCGGTGCGCTGCGACTCGTCGCACCTGCGCAGTGTGCGGCCGCCCGACACCTGTCCAACAAGCAAAACGATCCCTCAAGCCACGACCAGCATACGCGCGTGTTTTCTCGTAAACTGCAGGTGGGCTAGCCATAGGTCAATGCGTCGTGATGTACATGTAAAGTGTGCTGTTGGTCATCGACTGTGCATTATTACTGCAGTGCAGTGAGAATGTGCTGATTTATGTTCACAAAAGCCGGCAAAAGTAGCTAGGACCGGCTTCACGGTCTAGTTTGTGGAGTTCACTGTGAACTTCTTTCAACGCTAGAGCACAATACTGGGACATGACTTTCGCAACGGAATTGCGATGGTACGATGGTACATCGCGATTGGTGCCGTTGGTCGGATCATTATGGCGTGCGCACGTCCGCGCCGCCCGGCGGGGTTGCACGGCGGAGGTGAGAAATGCAAACAAGAATTGGCACGAGAAGATGGCCAACTTCGGGCATCACGGAGGCTTCACGAAGGGTGACGTCAGGGCCGCTCCTCAGTTCTTTCCTTTCTCCATGCCAGGTACGAACGAGACTTAGTACAAACAACATAGTTGTACAGCAGGATTTAAGCAGCTATGAATCTCATCGGCACGCCTTCTGATCGGTTCCTGTCGACCACCACCCGTTGGTCACTTCCAGCGGCGGTGTTCGCGGGGCAAAAACATCTGGCGAGCCTACGGTGTAGTGGTATAGCGTCTAGAATATACAAGGTGCTATTATGGGTGCACTGTCTTGCATATTCACTGCCAAATTTGTCAGCTGACTGGCTGCCACGGCCTCTACAATTGGATTAAAACACCGACATGTAGGAATTTAACAACCGTCAAGGTGTCCACAATACGACCAAGTCAGCGGCACGCAGCCGCATTTTTGACGCGAGGCCGGGCGTCGAGCAGCCGCCGTTGGAGTGGCTCAGCAAAGTTCGACGCTTGGCTGCCGGTTGTACGTTCGCTCAGTGAGAGCCATTGTTTAATGCGTTGGAAATAGCAGGCAAAGCTCCCACTTCATCCATCGCAGGATACGTCGCTCACTTTCGCTTGGCCTTTCCGCTAGAAATATAAAGAGGGGCCGCTAAGGTAGCGGCTGTATATTCTTCTTTACTGCAGGAGATCCCCTGGATGGATGCTTTGAGCATCCGCTTTGAAACGGGGCGGTGGGTTGCGCCACCAAGCTCTTTTATTTTGCCTAATGTCTTACCTATCTGTCTATTTTTTTTTTTGCACAGAGAAAATCAAACTTTCTGAACAACTATTAGAACTTTGTTTTCGTACGCCTTCGCTGTTTGCGGTCTCCCTACGTTTCTGCCACCAAGCCTACAATCGCGTTTTACTAATCCTTACTGCGGACATGTTTACTTTCCCCCTGCTATCCCTAAAACCAAGCGCTTCAAGGAGGCCAGCGGAGGCTGGCCTCCTTGACCCGTAGTGGTCAAACCCGTAGTGGTCAAATTTAACTCAGAGCCCTCTTCCACAACATCCCTTATAACAGACTGCAGTCGCGGCACATTAAAACCCATAATTAATTTTTTTCCCTGGGACTATTTATGTCACAAGCACGCAATTTTCTGCCCCAGACCGGTCGTTTTCATATAAGTGATTCTAACGCGTAAAATGAAGCCGAAAATGAAGCAATGACAAAGTGGCCGACGATAGCCGTGCCGGTCGTTGAAAAATTGAGTTTGTGATAATATTCCGGTGAACAAGCACTGAAACGCTAAATGATGGGAAAATCTACCAGCGTTCGAAGTTCACCCTATCGAAGTAGGAGGAAACCTGATCGATGCCCGAAAGCAACTTATTGGAGTCAACAGGCAATGAGCAACAGCAGCGCCAGATATGTAGTATCAAACGGTGACGAGACACTGAAGCCGCAGATCGGTGCGCATTCTCGCTATGACTTTAACGTAACAAGAACATGTTATACATTTGCGGCACGTCGATTTTTCGGCCTCTTTCTTTTCTTCTTTTGGCAAGATGCATTAACGTAACATCTTGCATGTCCAAAGTCAGTCCTCTTGAAGGTTGGTCTGATAATAGTATTTTACTGCTCAACGATAAGACGCGTGACCGCAATAAGTAATAAATTACGTCACAACTGCTGCCCGCGGCACACAGAAAAAAGGCTGAAACATAGGTAGGACAAAAAAAAAGCTTTATCTATGTGGATGTTCTATAGAGAAGAAAATTGTGTGTTCACGTGCGCGGCCATGCGCACGTCTGAACGCCTCCGCAACGTACGGCTCCGCAACGTGTGCAAGATTCAATACTTGCCTTTTAGGAATATTCAGTGAAAGGATAAAGCATGATGGATTGGTCTCCTTTCTGGCTCATCGGCAACTCACATTTTGGCCACTAAATGGTCGCTAGGTTGGTGAAATTTCAATAGGTTAGCACAAATAAAATATGCGGATCCCACGCACTGTGGGAATCGATGTAAGCGAAGATTTCCATGCTGTTTTCTTTGACTGACGATAATTAGCGGTTATGTTGATAGTTAATGTGTAATTTCTTCAGCGTTTAGCCAATACGAGAGTGGTGAGTTGACGTTAAACGTTACCTCGTGTACACCACTGATGTTTCTCTGCGTAGCACACAGAACACACAGGGAAACATGTTTGCTTGAGGTGTTGTACGCCATTGTTCATAATCTCGGAGAGGCTTGAGCATTATCATTGCCTCATATGGCATCGCATCGTGGCAGGAGTGTTAAAGTTTAATTGAATTATGGCGCGGTACGTGCCAAAACTGCGATCGGATTATGAGGCACGCCATAGTGGCGGACTGCGGATTATTTTTGGCACCCTGGTGTTCTTTAATGTGCACCTAAATCTAATTGCACTAGCGTTTCTCTATTTCGCTCCCGTCGAAATGCGGCTTGCACGGTTGGGATTGAATCCGCGACCTCGAGCAATGCCATAGCTGTCAAAGTAACGCGGCGGACACAAGTGTTGATTTGACGTGCGACCGCTTCCGAAGTGTCGCCTAGACCCTTAGGTGTTTTAATGCGGCTTTGCGTTTGCACGCCTTGCGTCAGCTGTCCGCTTGACAAATTTGCATGGTGTTTATTTTTCAGAAATAGCAGAGGCGTAGTACCGCAACGTACCTTCAGTTTACCCTCAGCCACTGCTTCCTTGCGTTGTCACGTCTTTTCCCTCTCCCTCCTCTCTTTGTATGAGAACTACGAGTGTGGCAAGGCTGTTATTTCGCGACTGCGTCGGTTCTAAAGAAGTGGTTAGTTGTGAGAAAGGTTGGCGCTATCTTCCGCAGCCCTTGAGGGAGCACGGCGCAGAGCCAAAGATGGGTGCCATCAGCACCCGGTGTTTTCAGGTGGCCTCCTCCCTCCCAAGTACTGATCGAGCACAATGCTGCTTGGCTTTGGGGATAGGACGAGAGCCGGCGTAGTCAGCATGGTGTGGCCGATTCTGCCGAGGAGATGTTCGTTTTACCTATTCTCTGCCTCTTCTCCCCTTTGCTCTCTACAGTTCTATCTATGTAATAGTTCTGTGGAAACCCGCAAGGTGGATAGAAATAATTATTGAAGGGAAAATGAGACATCCACTCAATCGTGGCAATTACTACAAAGGAAACCCATAGTGGTTCCTCGAAAGAAAAGCCTCGCAGTTGAAAATTTCGTCCTGGTCCGGGACTCGAAACCGGGACCACCGCCTTTCCGGGACAGCCGCTCTAGCATCTGAACTAACCAGGCGGCTCGGCGATGCCAGGCCGAAGTCGAACTTATCAACAACTCGAAGCAAAGTGGCAGGAGCGTGGCAGAGATCATAGGCGACGGGAGAAACTCGTTTGGATCTTTCCATCGCGTGGCATGCGCACAATGCCGTCTGGAGCTCCCTGGGTGTCGCCACACTAGCCTCTTGGCAACTGTTATACATGACCCCTCTCAAAAGCATTGCAGAAACTCCAGCGCTTTCTACTAACGTGCAAGACCAGAGGGGCCGTGAGCTGCAGATATTAGTGAGCTTGAGATTAGTGCGCTTGAGAAATAGCGCACCCAAGTGTATTTTGCGCACCGGAAGCCCCACGGCCGTTTGCGCCCCCTGACCTTGAGTGGTTCACTGTACCTCGGGTAGCCAAAATCTAAAAATGCCTATTGAACGGATCCTAATTCCTTTGCACTATTGGGTCGCAGGGCCACACAAGCGTGTTCACCAGTAACGTAATTACAAAACAGGAACCTCAGCTGTCAGATTACGCTTGCTATGCACACGAAGCTAATACAGCAAGTTGCAGCTACGCCCCTCTGCGGTGGCCTATATTTGGCGTTCTGCTGTTGAACACGATGTTGCGGGTTCGATTCCTGGTCGCGGCGGCCGTAATGGGATGGGGGCGAAATGAAAAACGCTCATGTACTTGAACTTGAGTGCACGTTAACAAACAGAGGTGCTCGAACTGAACCTGTAGCCCTCCACTACGGCATCCCTCATAGCATGTGTGTTGCTTTGGGACGCTATAAACCAAAACAAACATCGAAGCTCCTAAGCGCATACTGCTCTTACAGCTATAAAACAACAGACGTAAGAGTTGGTCACGACAACACGAAATGTAGAA